>NC_136263.1:169252723-169440223 GCF_964187855.1 Myxine glutinosa
AGAGAGAGAGGGAAGAGAGAGGGGAGAGAGAACACAATTGTGACCCGTGGCGAAGTTAACGTGAGGGCTGATTAAAGCTGAGTCACGCTTGACAAAATGTTTAACAAGTTTGGCCGCTTTGGCAAAGTAGTACTGGCACCCTTCCCATGGCCAAAGCAAGCGTGTGGCCTTCCACAGGCGCCACCGATATGTCACATAAGTGAGATATAGGCCATTATTAGTCTGTTAGATAGATTGCTCGAAGTAAGTCCAAAATCAGCAATTTATATAGATTCGAACATCCGCGTAGTGATTTATAAGTTCACACCATACATTTTCTGGAGTCTTTACCATGCTAGAATGAGAATTTTTCTCGTGGTGTTGAATTTCTTTCTTTTTCTTTTTCTCAACTGGTAAATCTCGTAATTTGAGATAAATTGTGATATCAATGATTGCAGATACCTTGCCAGATTCACTGTGCTTCTTGGTACCCTTCCATTGCAGATGGAAGGATATATCACGTGGTATGTGGGTTACCATGTAAGCTCTGTATTTTAAGCTGATTTGTCTTGTTGGTCATTATTGAAGGTAGGGCCAGCAACGGTTCTTGATGTTTTGGCTTTGTACCTAAAGTTATGATACATTCGTTTTGCAAAATTTGTTTTACACCATGTTCTTCTGTTCTTCGACTGAACTTCATAGGCTAAGAAACATTGTGTTTATTTTTGTTTTGAGAGTTGTATTCTTTTGACAAAGTGTTTCATCGCTTTGCATAAGCAACGAGAAGTCGAGAACGACACTCGGTAGAATGCATACCTTCACCAGGCTGAAAGATTATGTATTGCATCAAACTGATAGGCGAGATCTAGATCTGGACCTGAACCAAAATCGAAGCAATTCGTCCTTGTCACACACCCAACCTGTCCATCAAATTTAATCCGAATCCATCCATAACTTTTTGAGATATCATGCTCACAAACAGACAGATAGACAGCGTGAAATCATAACCTTCGGTGGCGGAGGTAAGAAATTGCACAGTAGTGGCTCATTGTTAAAAACCCTGCACTGATTATATATATATATATATATATATATTGTTGTGGATCTCTGCGCCGGCCTTTTCCCCTTACCAAGGGGGGATTAGTCCCCTTGTCTTTGACTGGCCGACGGGACCCGGGACCTATGACGTCCTTCCCGGACAGCGCGAAATAGGGTCGTAGGACTAGAGTCACTATTACCCAATTACTCGCGCTGCCCAGAAACGAGGAAATAAGCACCGCACGAATCACGCGTGCTGAGACGCCGAGCGGTGCGTTCACGCGATCCGTGCCGTTTATAGATGGAACCCGATTCAAGCAACCTTAATTCGTACCACGCTTAGTCAATGATGGAAAACACGAAGGCGATCGAATTGGAAGAAAGAACAAGGTTTATTTACACTATTCACAATGATGAGAAGAAGCAGAGACACAGGGCAATCCTTAAGAACAGTCTTAACTTACTACCCAAGACAAACGGGCCCGTCTCACACACAGACACACTCACACGGGGCTTGCTGATGAAGGTCAGGTTGATGGTCACCAGCGCCCAGGGATGGCTTCCATGCAGCTCTCTCTCCGGTCCCCAGCTCGTACCGCGAAGTAGGTGAAGGCAGCAGGCAGGAGCTCGTATTGTGCCATTGGGACGCACTGGGCTATTTACGGGGCGAATGGTAGGGGAGGGCTTCTGGCACGGCGGTAATTCACTGGCGGCTATGGCCGCGTTTACTCGCGTAGCTAGGTTATGCGCTATTGACTGGGTTGGCTGCAGCTGCGTACGTAATATGCAAATACAGTTCAACACTTTGCAGCGCTATTACACTTGGGGTGCTCACAATGCGCTCGCCGTAAACGTCCTTCCAACACTCTCCTCTGCGAGTCCTTTGACAAAGCGCAATTCCTTCTAGTCCTTTACAATGTGCTCCTTTCCCAACGAGCCCTTCAACAAGTCCTCTCCCTCCGCGAGTCCTGGCGACGAGTCCTCTGGTAGCAAGTTCTTTTTAAGGGCTTTGTGCCAAGGCTTTTATAGGCACGCCCTGCGAACCTTCTAGCACTTACCAGACGCGCCTTACCACGCCCTATCACGCCATGCCCTTAGAGCCCTGTTTGGCTGGTGGCCCGTACCATCATCGCCTCTGAGGCGCTGCCTTGACGCCGCACCACCCTGACCCCGCGCTCCTCCCTCTTCTCAGGCCTACCTCGTGTTACTCGACTAGCGAGCGAACAAAGGGCAGCAAATGCTGCTGGTAGCCAAAGCATAACAAACTGCTGCGGGTAGCCCAAAGCGTAACAAATTGAGGGATCAGCCAAATGGGGCGCGGGATCAATTATGCCCATAGGTGGAATTAGAGGGTGGACGCAAAATGAAGGGACCTAAACTCATGTCTTTACACAACGCAGATATTACTCGTGGAAATGGCCTATACTTACACATACTATGACATAACTAATACTCTTAGGTGGCCTACATGTTGCTCGTGGACTAACTATGGGGGGAAACCCTTTAACCTTTAATGACCAATATGTGCCAATCTCAAAACCATAGCAATATATATATATATTAGTGTCGTCCAAAAATTTGAAGATTGGATTTTCATTTCTCCACAAGCCTGCCCCTATTCCTATTAAAGAAAGTAGTTTGTGCTGAACATTTCAGCTTGATTGGACAATATTTAGACGTTGCTCAAAATGTTGACAAATTTTAATGAATAATAAGATACAGAATTTTTAGCATCATACATCAATTCATAGATCATTATCTATTTTCAATTACTCACATTATTTATTATTGTTATTGTTGTTGTTTGTTTGTAAACTAATAAATAATTATGTACAATGTACCATTGTACAATGTACATGAATGTTCAATTGTTCATTGTTCATTGTTCAATGTTCATTCATATAGTCAAATTAAGATAAAAAACAAAACAGTAGATTAAACATTCATGTATTAATTTGACAATAAATCATTTATTGGAAAAAATAAATCATCCATCAGAAAATATAAAATATCTATCAGAGACGATAAAACAAATCTATCAGAACAATTAAAACAAAGTAAACATCAGAATACACATAATTTGAATGATTTTACATAACATTGTTTTCAGAAACTTATGTTTCAAAACATTGCCGACTTCTTTGACAAGATGGCTTTGGAAAGTTTTCACGATGAAGTTTCACAACTCTCAACACAAATTGCTTCTGCTCTTCATTCTTGGTCAGAGTGTCATGGAAAGTTTGGATGAGAGCAACACCTCGCTCAGCACAGTCATTGATAACCTTCATGCTGCGCATCTTCTTCTCAAGCTCTTGGTATGAGTTGCCTGTGTTCCAGAGGTGTGGCTCCTTTTCCAGAAAACTCAGTGATACTTCTTTGTCAGACTCTGAGATGACAACACCAAATAATTCAAGAGATCGACTTGTGATGTTGGTGTCCACTGAGTCAGAAAGCCTGAAGTCTTTAGCATCTATCCTATGAAGATTGTTTGGCTTTGGAGCCCGCTTGAAGTTCTTCACCATCTTTACTGTTGTCTCATCATCCACCCACCTATCAAAAAGAGCTAATGCAGCAAGGTGTTCTGACAAATACCAGAGGTGTCTAGTGAATGCTTTGACAGCAGTTTCACGGACAACCACATCTGGGTAAGAATCAAGGGTTGAAAGAAGAAGCAAATCATTGAGAGGTGCCTTTGTGGGTAGCGGCGCCTCATGCCAGAATCTCGCATACATAAGTGCAACAAAAAGAGCAATCTGTGTGATTCCCTTCAATTCACATGATGTTAGCTTTATTTGGTCTTTGAAGAGAACCATCTTGAGAGAATATATGGCTTATTATTGCTTGAGAGCATATATCCCCCACATATTATTTCCTCTTCAGAATTGCCCAGCAACCAAACTGTGGAAGAGCTGCGAGTTTCTGCCATAAAAAAACAGGTATTAAAAATGTTATTTTTTGGGCAACCTCTAAATAAGTGCCAATTGACCTCGTATTTGGTTTGTATGATCTTTATAAACACAGAAATAAGGGCAGCCTTGTGGAGCATGGATTTGTAATGGTATTAAATATTACATATATCTGTGGACCACCCGAATATACTTGTATATATATATATATATATATATATATATATATATATATATATATATATATATATATATATATATATATATATATATATATATATATATATATATAAATAAATATATACAGTATATACAGTCACGTGAAAAAGTAAGTACACCCCATGTAAAGTTTTGTTTTGACTTTTTCAACATATTTCAACATACAGCTATTTGATCTTCATTTCAACAATATTGATAGATCAAGGTGATATAATATAAGAAATATCATGAAACATTTACATTTTGTAGTCCATTGTATAATTTAAATAAACATAAATGCAAATTTCGCATGTGGAAAAAGTAAGTACACCCTTGGCTCTCATAGGTGGTATTGCCCCCTTTGGCAGAAACAACCTCAAGTAGGCGTTTCTTATAACTGTCTACCAGTCTCTGACATCGTCTGGGACAAATTTTTGCCCACTCCTCCATGCAGAATTCTTTCAGCTGTGCGATGTTTGAGGGGTTTCTTGCATGCACAGCTCGTTTCAAATCCCCCCACAACATCTCGATGAGATTTAGATCCGGGCTTTGACTTGGCCATTCCAGAACCCTCCATTTCTTTCTTTTCAGCCATTCCTTGGTGGATTTACTGGTATGTTTAGAGTCATTCTCATGTTGCAAGGTCCACCTTCGTTTGAGCTTCAACTTTGCAACAGATGGCCTCACATTATCCTCAACACCCTCTGGTACAATGAAGAATTCACCGTGGATTCTATGATGGTGAGCTGCCCAGGCCTTGATGCAGCAAAGCTACCCCAAACCATAATATTTCCAACACCATGCTTTATAGTTGGTATCAGGTTCTTGTGGTCAAATGCTGTCTTTGGGTTTCGCCAAACATGTCTTCTGGTACTGTGGCCAAATAGCTCTACCTTTGACTCATCTGTCCAGAGCACATTGTTCCAGAAGTGCTGGTTTTGCCTTGGTGTTCATTGGCAAACTTTAGTCTTGCCCTGATGTTCTTTCTGGACAGCAAAGGTTTCCTCCTGGCACACCTCCCATGTAGATCAAATTTGTGCAGCCTCTTTCTAATGGTAGACTCGTGCACTTTGACATCAACAGTGGCAAGAGCTACCTGTAGGTCCCGTGATGACATTCTGGGGTTCTTCAAGACTTCTTTCAGCATCTTGCGGTCTGCTCTCGGGCTGAACTTGCTGGGGCGGCCTGGCCTGAACAAGTTGGCAGTTGTTTGGGATCTTCTCCACTTGGAGATGATCTTCCGGACAGTCGAATGATTGGTTTCATATTGTTTGCAGATCTTTTTCAATCCCTTCCAAGATTCGTAGGCACCCATAACCTTCTTTCTGAAGGCCTGAGAGCTCTATTGATCTAGGCATGGTGACACTGCACACTTCAACAACAAAGAGTAAACCAAACTAAATGTTTGAGGTTTAAATAAGACAGTTTCCTCCAAGATCCTCTCCAACGATGTTCTAATCATTTCCACCTGAGCTGGTGCACCTGATTCTAATTTTAGGTATTTGAAGTAGTGATACATGTAGGGGTGTACTTACTTTTTCCACATGCGAAATTTGCATTTATGTTTATTTAAATTATACAATGGACTACAAAATGTAAATGTTTCATGATATTTGTTATGTTATATCACCTTTATCTTTCAATATTGTTGAAATGAAGATCAAATTGCTGTTTGTTGAAATATGTTGAAAAAGTCAAAACCTTACATGGGGTGCACTTACTTTTTCACGTGGCTGTGTATATATATATATTATATATATATATATATACATCTATCTATAATTCCAGTAATCTCTGTCTGTCTGTCTGTACGTTTGTCTGTGACCGCTGTTTCTCGACAACCACGGGTCCGATATACTTTTAACTTGCCAGGTATATTGCTGGGGACCCGAGGATGTGCCTTTTCAAGGTTTCATATTAATCGGACAATTACTTACCGAGCTATGTCCAAAAAACGATTCAACCAATCAGAGAGAGCAGCGAACGATCGCGTGTGCCGAACGTGGCGGGGCACACTCTGCCTCGGATGGCACATTTGAGAGCGTATTCATTTATTTCACGTTTGCAAACTATGTTGGCGTTAAACTATGTTTTACAACTAATAAAAAACGAATTTGCGATTCATTCGCTTTCCTGCGCGTTTGTGCACGCGATGGCGATTTCTTTACCAAACTCCGGAAGCCGTTCGCTTTGGACCAAACCATTGCATGTAAATAGAGGGGGGGGATTGTCACCACTCGCAAGCCGTTCGCTTTGGACCAAACCATTTCATGTAAATAGAGGGGGGGGGATATAATTTTAGATATAGATATAGTACGGGCATGCCCTAGTATATATATATATATATAATTTATTTATATATATATATATATATATATATATATATATATATATATGTATATATATATATATATATATATATATTTATATATTTTATATTATACTAGCAGAAGTACCCGGCATTGCCGGGTGGGGGAGGGGAGGGGAGTGGAAGGGGAGGGGAGGGGAATGGGGGGGAGGGGGAGAGGAGGGGGGAGGGGAGAAGAGGGGGGGAGGGGAGAAGAGGGGGGTGGGGGAGGGGGAGGGAGGAGGAGAGGGTGGGAGGGAGGAGGGGGAGGGGGGAGGGGAGGGGAAGGGGGAGAGGGGAGGGGGATGGGGGGGAGGGGGAGGGCGGGAGGGGGGGGGGGAAGGGAGGGGGAAAAGGGAGGGGGAGGGGGAAAGGGTGGGGGAGGGGGAAAGGGAGGGAGGAGGGGGGAAGGGGAGGGGGTAGGGTGGAGGGGGAGGGTAGGGGAAGGAGGAGGGGGAGGATGGAGGGGGGAGGGGGAAGGGGGAGGGAAGGGGAGGGCCAGTCAACAATGACATTGCAGTTCTCATGGTCGGAGAGCAGCACAACAAATCGCGACATCGTCCTGCATCTTCGCAACAGCACGAAGCGGATTTGGAGACTCACCGATCCTGTGATGCCCTCCAGTACCGGCGTTGTCGGGCGGGGGAAGGGAGACCCATACATTACACACATTACAACATTACACACACACAAACTGTATTTTATGTTCAATGGTCTGGCGGCGGGAATGGAAACATCATGTGATCGCTCTGAGCGAATCAGCGCACTGCTCTGCCACCGCTCAGATTCCGTGTTTAATATTCCTCGCTGAAATGCGCTGAGGTAAATATGAATGAAAAAATATGGATCTTGTCAAATATTTTTAGGTTGGCCATGTCCTTCCCAGCCTCAAATGGCCATGTCTGTGCCAAATATCAAGTACGTGAGCCTCTCCGTTTAGGAGTCTATCAGTAACATTACACACACAACAAAACTGTGTTTTATATATATAGATTTATTTATATATATAGTATAATACATATATATATATATATATATTATATATATATATATATATTATATATATATATATATATTATATATTATATATATATATATTATATATATATATATATTTGTTACAGACGCGGCTTAGATGTTATTTACCGAGCGGTTTGGTATGACCACGTCTGCACAAGTTACCCGATTATACCCGAACGTTGACTAATCGCGCTACGCTAAATCAATGAAGGAAAAGGACACACGGCTGGGATTAAAATGACACGACACCAGGGATACGGTTCTCAAGACCCCCGGAGGAGGTTATATTATGGCGGAAGGTTAGACTACAGGGACGAGAGGTACAACATAGAAAGACAAGCACTTAGACACACTCTTATATTAACCCCAACAGACGACAGATAAACGGGACAAAAGGCTGACTCACACGGGGATTGATGGCAAGGAAAGCGGGTATCGATGGCTCAAGGTGCACTCTTGGCTCAAGGACAGAATCGACCCGGTCCGGTCCAGAGATGCGGGAGGTTTCACAGCGCTCGAGGTGGCGTCTTGTCGTCTCAAGCTGGGGGCGCATCTGACGTCACGTCCGGTACGTGGCCGCGTATATCCGGCGGGGAGTGACACGCCCTCGGCTCGTTAGCTCCGCCTCGTGGAATCGGCACGTTGCTTCTCATTGGGTGCGTGCGGGGGGTTTACCAGGCTCCGCCCTTGACGTGGAGCTGACAGCCAGCCCCTTCGTGGTAACCCCGTGGAGCGCATGGTCATGGCGGCTAACCGAGCTGGTGGGAGGACGCACACTCCCCCCGCGCGCCGTGGTTGTAGTTGTTGTTGTAGCTGTAGTTGTTGTTGTTGTTGTTGTTTGGGGAAGAAGATGGAAGGAGGTATGGGAAGGTCCTAAACTCACTACTGGTGCCATATAATCACATTCTGGTGCAACGAAGAGTCATAATTAATGGAAACGAGTCCTTAACTGACATAGACTAAGAATAACTAGCAAGATGTCCGAAAGTTGTCTACGTGAGATGCGGTGGACCTGGGCACGACATTTAATGGGGGAAAAAGGGGAAGGTCGGTTCTACAGAGTGTTATTTACAGGCAATGGGACTAGGGAATGGGGGATTGGGGATAGTTGGGGAGTATTGGGGAAATAGGGGAATATTTACAAGCGGATATGGAGGCCAAATTCCATATTCGCAACATTGCACCCTTCTCTACCCTCGGGGCGTCCCGACCCGATAAATTTTTACCTAGTTTAGTGTGGCACTCAGATGTAGTTCCCACTACTATTAACTCTACCCTGAGTGCGACAGTTTTACAGATGTTCACAAATGAGTAAATATGTCCCCCTGCGACGTTGCACCCTTCTCCTCTCAGAAACACACCCACAGGATAACCGAATCCGGAAAGAATTCGCAAACTAAACATACAGCCGGTAGGGAGCATTATTTACACGACTACGCTGCTATTTACACTACGATCCAGGACCTGTTTTTGGAGGGACACATGCAGATGTTATGCATAGAGAGAGCACGCATGCCAGCATCGATACACCAACCCACGAGTGCTCTGTGGCCTACGGCCTTTAATAACGTGCAGAGCACCCTTTCCCAGCACGAAAAGCACCACCCCATCACACAGTCAGCACCATCCGGTGCACCAATAAAGTGTTTATGAATCATTGTGTGGTGTCGCAGCCGGCCGATGTTCTGCCGCTGGTCTTGCCTTCGTGTGGTGCACTTGGCCTTCGTACTTCTTTCAAAAATAAAGAAAGGCGCCAACCGCGTCCATTTCCGTATTGTGGCCTTCAGTGGTGTCAACTATAAGTGGTTCACCTGTATGGCATAGGTGCCACGTTGACCCATAGGTCCATCCATGGGTGGTGCTTGGCCGCAAAAGAGCTGCGGTCCATGGTGGGTGGCCACAACCATTGCGGTCCATATGGTGTATCGATCCAGGCAGCAAACAGCGAAAGTGCAGGCCCACAACTGCGTAGCCAGCACCTCTCTCTCCTCTCTCTCTACCCCAAAGCCAGATCCTCGGAGGTGGGAGACAAAAGAAGCAGACAAGTGAGTAAGGTGGTAAGGGCGCAAAAGTGCACGCAATGCAAGGTAATGCACACTGGGGGCACATGGGAACCAGGTGAGACAGGTACGTTCCTACCGTACGCTCCCCCCCCCCCCACCAGGTAACCTACATGGCCCCTCCCTTACCCCTTACTGTATCCACTAAACACAACTCTACCCATAAACATCTACTTTACCAATCAACAAACGTCCCTACTGTCTTCCCCGTTCCTCCCATAAACCAAATTCGTCTTCTCTCCCTCCTAACCAATCAAATTTGCCATTTTCAACTCTCATCAAAATTTGCCATTACCAATTCATCATCAGTCCCTCCTAAGGAGGGAGAGATGGAATCACCCCAATGTCTCATCCACGTCGTGATGCGTCTCACAAATCCTCACAGCAATTCTCATTTCCTGCACCAAAACAAAGAAAACACAGGTGTGGAGTCATCATCATCACCACAGGTAAGTGGCTGCGTATGGTGCGACAGGTTCATCAATCCTAACTATTTCCTAAATGACTTTAACAACTTTACACTACCCGGGGTCTTTCTCCGGCCAAACCATTGGCCCTCTTACACTATGGGTTCTACAAACCAATTCCCATTGGCCAAACTGTGGTGCTTTTCAATTTGGGGTCTCACTCCCCCGATTCATCTCCCGGTGCCCTCGCACAATTTCTGGGCTGTGGCGTGTACCTCTCCCAGTGGGTCTACCCACCTGCGCACCTCCACCACTGCAGTTGCCTCCGAGCTTACCTGCTCCTTACCCTAACCTAACTACCTGGGGAAGGCCCTCTGGCGCTCTCCCCACTCGGTGCCCTCTCTGGCACTGGGCTGCCCGATCCACACCCGGGATCCTCAGGCACCCACTCACAACACCATTCTGCAACCGCACCACAGATGCCAATATCCAACCACAATTTACCTGTACCCTCTACCTAACACTTACACTACCCGCCCCGGGTACTCGTGAAAGGGGTCCACTCTTCCCCCATCCACACCTTCGCACCATGCACACCACTCCGTACCACTTACTCCAACCCTCTCCACACACCTGTACCTGCACACCTGTGCTCTCACACCTGGTGCCACCTGCACCCTTCTCTCCCCAAGCGCATTCGCGCTGATCCACAACACTCATTACTCACACACTGCTCCACACACCTGTCCAGTTGCACACCTGTGCAATCACACCTGCTCCATTCTCACCTGTTCAATCCTCATACACACGGCATCATCTCAGCTAACTACTCCCTTCTGAAACTTGCGCTTCCCAGTCGTCCCTTTAAACTATTGCGCTCCCACGTCATTATCATCCATACTAATCTACCTGCGTCCCCACTACAGGTATCAGTCACTAACTAAACTTAGCATTACCTAATGTCATCTTCGCTAGATCCCTACAATATAACCTAACCCACCCGGGCTAGTTTTCACTGCCATACACCCCATAATCTATTGCTCCTTTGCCCCCACTATGGGAAGGGTGGCAGGGATGCCACTCTTACCCACCGGGCCCATCGCTCACTACCAATTTTGCACATCAAATTTCAACAAATCAAAAATTTGCCAATCCTACTCATCATCTGCCAATCACTACTGCCAATCCCTTGCCAATCATCAAATTTTGTTTTTCTCTAATTTTGGGTCCAAAACACTAACCTCATCACCCAGTCTACTCACTAATGCCTCTCGGTGCGCCAATTCCTGTCCAAAGCCCGGCTTCGTAAAGCCAAGCCATGAATGCGGGTTGTTCTGTGCCAGCGGCTGGATGCGTCCGGCACTCGGTGCAGGGACGGGGGCTTACCCGGGCCGAGATCCCACGCACCACCTCGGCGTGGAGCCATCCAATTGCCCGATCTCGACCTGCCGGCACGACTCACCAAAAAGTGGTCGCCATGACGACCCTTCCTATCCAGCTGCCCGCTCCGCCTAGTGGAGCACGGACGCGGCCGTTCAAAGCGAGGCCCGGCACGCACCGAGGGCCCGCTTCGGCTAAAAGTCGACCTAACCTCTAACCTGGTTACCGTCGATGCTTCACCTGGATTCTTACACCCCGCAGCCCGTTCCTTGCTCACACATCCAGCCGTCTCCATGCTCCTCGTACCTTTCCTTACACACCTCGGTACTCTCATTCCACTCACAGCCTTGGTCACACACCTGACCACCGAACACCTTGGCACACATTCGCCGCTCGCACACCTCACCAACACACCTCTTCGCGCCCCTTCCTCGGTCACCTCCTCTGTGACAATCACAGGTGTGCTCTCATTCGCACACCCAACCACGTGCCTAACTACCAACTCCAGCGTGCATTCCCACTCACGCTCTACCATTCCAGGTGTGCATCCTCCCATTCCAGGTGTACATCCTCGCTCACCATTCACACCCAACTCACGCTCCTTGTCACTCTCACTACTCTCACCACCACTCTTGACAACGCACTCACCCTTACTCTTGACAGCGCACTCTTTCCCCATGCACCTGTCCGTTACACACCTTTCTCGCGCACACTCTCCCGTTACACCCTCTGTAACACTCACCACAGGTGTGCATTCTTCCTTACTTTTGACAGCGCACTCTTTCCCCATGCACCTGTCCGTCACACACCTTTCTCGCGCACACTCTCCCGTCACACCCTCTGTAACACTTACCACACCGCGCTTCCATGTGCTCCCTCGCACACACGCTACGACCGACTCACTCTCGCCAGCACCCTCACTCCTTGGCACGCACTTTTTCCTCACACACCCCAGAGTCGGACTTTCTTGCACACCTCCTTTTTCGCACACCAGACCTGTCGCACACTTCACCAACGGCCTCTCACGAACACCCGGGTCCATCTCGACCCCCAAGCTCCTTAAATCCCCTGGCGCATCATACGCACGACCATATTGGTCACCACTTACACCGGGTCCTCTTCCTCTTCGCTTCTCCTCCATCACCTGCGAATCCCTCATCCGGTTAATGAGCACATCATCACGATCCGAACACAGACTTTGGACCAATTATTTTATCTCCTCTTTTATCTCTTTGTTATCCCCTCTCCGTCGCTTCTTAATTTCGCTCACCCCTTCTTCCACTTCTTCTAATTTCTGCCTCACCTCTTTTATTCCCCGGTACGTCTCCTCAAGCTCGTCCTCCAAGGCTACCTTGACCGTTTCCATGTGCGTCCTCACCTGCCGGTCCTTCGTCTCCATTACCTCTATCACCTCGTCCAACCTCGTTGTCAGTCCCTCACGTACCATCTGACATTCCCTCTTCGTCGCTACCAAGTCATTTTTTAGGTCATTTTGTGTCGCTTTTAAACCTCCTAATACCGCAGTGTTCCTTTGAACCTGCTCCGTTAGTCCTTTTTGTCCCTCCGTCAGCTGTTCCACCTCCTGCGTCAGGTCCTCTATGCCCCCTTGTAACTTTACAGTCCCCTTTCTCACCTCCTTCTCCATGTGCTCCTTACAGTGCCTCACCTCCTCGCGCACTCCTCCGACCTCCTCACTCACTCCTCTTCTGATCTCCTCTCCCATCACTTGCATCTCCTGCCCAGATGCCACCCTCATCTGCTCCATTTCCTCCCTGTGAGCATCCAGTTTGGTTTCTACCCCCATTCTGACCCCCTCTATCTGCTGCCCCATTTGGTTAACTTCCCTTTCCGCTTGGTCCCTCATGTCCCTCAATTTGCCTTCCATCCTGTTTTCTAACCCCTCTAACCCATTTTTCACTCCCTCTATCTGATTCTCCTGGGCAGCCATTCTATTTTCTACCCCCTCTAACCCCTTTTGCATCCCTTCCATTTGATTCTCTTGAGCGGCCATTCTGTTTTCTACCCCCATTAACCCATTTCTCACCTCTTTTATCCCGTTGTCTAACCCCTCAAAATTATTGTCTAACTTCCCAAATTTCTTGTCTAACTCCTCAAAATTATTGTCTAACTTCCCAAATTTCTTGTCTAATCCCTTAAAATTATTGTCTAACCCCTCACTGGTACCCCTCGCTTCGTCCCTCATTACCCCCATTTGCTCACTCTGAGCCCTCGCTTCGTCCCTCATTACCCCCATTTGGTTTCCCAACCGCTCACTATCAGCCCTCATTCCCACCATTTGTTCCATAAGGGCCCTCATTTGCAGGAGGAAAAGGTTCGAATCCACCAGGGGCGCTGCCACGGTCGCGGGCGTGGACGCCGTGGCCACCTCGTGCGTGACAACGCTATTTTGCGACCCTGCCGCCCTCACTGCTTCGCTCTCCTCGCGTCCCTCAATTTGGTCCTGGACCGACCCTGCCTCACTCTCCCCTACCGGACCCCAGCTGTCTTGGTCTGCCATAGCGCGACTTTCAAAATTCGGGTTTTTATTTCCGTATAACAAAATCAAATTTCGCCGTTATAATTTCGCGCGGGAAACGCGCTCCGAATCGATTCTACTCCAAATTTGGGCCTAATAAATTTAGTCCCGGGTCCGAATTCCACTCCTCGACACCAATTGTTACGGACGCGGCTTAGATGTTATTTACCGAGCGGTTTGGTATGACCACGTCTGCACAAGTTACCCGATTATACCCGAACGTTGACTAATCGCGCTACGCTAAATCAATGAAGGAAAAGGACACACGGCTGGGATTAAAATGACACGACACCAGGGATACGGTTCTCAAGACCCCCGGAGGAGGTTATATTATGGCGGAAGGTTAGACTACAGGGACGAGAGGTACAGCATAGAAAGACAAGCACTTAGACACACTCTTATATTAACCCCAACAGACGACAGATAAACGGGACAAAAGGCTGACTCACACGGGGATTGATGGCAAGGAAAGCGGGTATCGATGGCTCAAGGTGCACTCTTGGCTCAAGGACAGAATCGACCCGGTCCGGTCCAGAGATGCGGGAGGTTTCACAGCGCTCGAGGTGGCGTCTTGTCGTCTCAAGCTGGGGGCGCATCTGACGTCACGTCCGGTACGTGGCCGCGTATATCCGGCGGGGAGTGACACGCCCTCGGCTCGTTAGCTCCGCCTCGTGGAATCGGCACGTTGCTTCTCATTGGGTGCGTGCGGGGGGTTTACCAGGCTCCGCCCTTGACGAGGAGCTGACAGCCAGCCCCTTCGTGGTAACCCCGTGGAGCGCATGGTCATGGCGGCTAACCGAGCTGGTGGGAGGACGCACACTCCCCCCGCGCGCCGTGGTTGTAGTTGTTGTTGTAGCTGTAGTTGTTGTTGTTGTTGTTGTTTGGGGAAGAAGATGGAAGGAGGTATGGGAAGGTCCTAAACTCACTACTGGTGCCATATAATCACATTCTGGTGCAACGAAGAGTCATAATTA
Source organism: Myxine glutinosa (assembly GCF_964187855.1). NCBI lineage: Eukaryota > Metazoa > Chordata > Myxini > Myxiniformes > Myxinidae > Myxine > Myxine glutinosa. The sequence continues at coordinate 169,267,569 of NC_136263.1, forward strand.
ATGGAAACGAGTCCTTAACTGACATAGACTAAGAATAACTAGCAAGATGTCCGAAAGTTGTCTACGTGAGATGCGGTGGACCTGGGCACGACATTTAATGGGGGAAAAAGGGGAAGGTCGGTTCTACAGAGTGTTATTTACAGGCAATGGGACTAGGGAATGGGGGATTGGGGATAGTTGGGGAGTATTGGGGAAATAGGGGAATATTTACAAGCGGATATGGAGGCCAAATTCCATATTCGCAACAATATATATATATATATATATATATATATATATATATATATATATATATGTGCATGCACGCACAGTTGTTTCGCAATTCAGGAAGGTCTGATGCGTCTCCGAAGACAACAACTCTTCAGTCAACAACCCTTAGGGGTTGTTGTCTTTGGAGAGGTATCTCTGTCTCTCTCTCTTTCTCTTGTGCAAACCATGTGAATTGGCTCTGTCAGCTTTGAAAGCTCATCTTACTTTATAATGAGAGTGGTAAATTGCAATGATAAGACGCAGGCGATTCTTTTTGTGACCACCATATCAGTTTTCCTGCAGCTTTCTTTGCCGAAGTGATGTCCCCTTGTTCCCTTTACCTCGTTTTCGGTTCGATCCCAAAGTACGATGTCATCTTCCAGTTGTCGTCAAGGAAGTAAATCTTTCATCCATTCCACAGTCTGAATGTGGCCTTTTCCAAAATGTCCATTACCTGTAACTGAGAGGCACGAAGTTTACTTTGATTGCCTCTCTCATGCTGTGTTTCCAACTCCACCGAGAGATCATTACTTGAGTTGGCGTGTTCGCTTACCGAGCTCATCCCATTCTCCACCCATAGGGCAAAGGTGTTACCTCCAGGGCCTCAGGGGGTATATCATGATTTTATCATTACCTTGCATTCATTATCCGGCTTAGTGGTCATCTGCATATTGCACATGTATAAATATCCGTTCTTTTGACCCATCTCTCCCACTCTCCTCCACTCTTTGTCCCATGCTTTCCCCTTCCCTTCACCTCCCTTCATACCATCTGTTACCCACCCTCCCCGCCCCATATAACACTCATGCATACATAATACACAGATTACCTCTTATGTGTAAGATCTTTTTAAAGATGTGTTCACACCAATGAACAAGTCTGTAGATGTGTGCTGATATTTAATAACTTTGCACTTTCAGGGTCATCTATTTGTTAAGTATGTGGCTTAAAAGTGTGTGTGTGTGTGTGTGTGTGTGTGTGGGAAGGGTTGAGGGGGAGGGGGGAATGGGGAGGGGGGAATGGGGAGGGGGGAGGCGAGGGGGGAATGGGGAGGGGGTATGGGGGGGGGTGATTAATTTAAGAAAACGAGAATTGAGAATGGAAAGACGTGTAAGATGGAGAGGAGTAGAAAGAAGAAAATCAGAGGAAATATTATTTGTACCGTATAATGGTTTGTATGTATGCATTTCCTCTCTATACTCATTGGTTTGACAGCTGTCACCACCCATAATTGTAACTTTAAAACAATCACATGTCTGCCATTTTTGTAAGCCGAAGACATCTTCGGAAGTGTCATTTTCACAATCGCCATGCCCTACCTATAGGTTTTCTGTTCAGTGTAAAGCGGCCTTGTGAAGGTGACAGTACGTAGGTATAAGCCTCAGACTTTAGGCCTCTGTTGGCCGCTTATAAGCCAGTGCAATTTGAATTATCCGAGCTATATAACCACGATGTATTCTATATGCATGTAAGCAGTTCGCATGTTTTTTGCTTCAAGTACTGGACCCTTGTTATAATTTTCGGGAGTGATTGAGGCAGCGATCTGTTGCCTATACACCGCCCAAAAAAGGGTAATGCCAGAAGAACATGTTGCACGCCTGGAACAAAAAAGCCCATCAGGCGGGTACTCTACTTGTGATAATAATAGATTGTTCAATTTTACGTTTTACAACACCCTGTTAATTACATGAATTAGGTTAATTACATCAGAAAATAAAATGAAACAGAAAAATTTATCTTTTTTTAATACAACATCATAAACCATATTGCAATTAAATACAATTAGGATAATATATTTACATTTGAGTTAAGTAATTAAAGAACAACAACTGGAACAGCACTCGGTGGAGCGCGTACTTCCGCCGAGCTAAGCAATTTACGTTTTGTATCCCAAAATCTTCCCAATTTGTTCTTGGACCTACCCAAATTATCCACCAAGTTTTGTCATAATCCATCCACAAAGTTTTGAAATATCCTGATGTAATATATCGTTTTTGGCCCTATCTCTCAATGGTGAGAAATCACTTACAAAATTAAACTATTTTAATCTGGAACGGGATCTTCACCAAAAGCAAAATGAATATGGTACTTTTTAAATGATGTGATCCATCCCAAATTGCTCGGTCCCACATGCACAGAAAATGGTAACAAACTCAACCAGGGTTACCTGAACATATTTCATGCCTGCCAGATAAGAATTGCATAAAGAAACGACTAAAAAAACTTTTAAAGAAGCTAGAAGTACTTGTAAATGTACCTGTGAGGAAGCGATGTGCCTCTGCACAACAAATCAGTTGGAGACCTTCCTGATCAACTCGTCCACAGAGTTGATGTCTTGCAGTCCGTATTGCAACAATTATTGATGGAATGGGCCCGTGGAATGTCGAAGGATGGTAGATGGTTGAGTTCAACCCAAACATTTGTGCCTCTTAACACCAATGAGAGGGTCATATCTGGGGCTTGTCGATGCCCAAGTTTAAAATGATGATATTTACTATTAATCATGTTTGGGAGGAGGGTGGACTGTGAGTAACATTATAATTATATATTTAGCCAATCCCATGAACAGCAGGAGACAGGGTTTTGTAATCACTTATCTGTGTGTGTGTGTGTGTGTGTGTGTGTGTGTGTGTCTGGGCCGTAACATTTTTACCATTTGAGCTATGGTCATCAAATTTTCACCAAAGCTTTATTGTGATAATATGGAGGAGGCAAATTAATAATTCTGTCAAAAGGCCAAGGCCAACAAGGCCAACATCAAGGCCAACATCATATAGAATCATCAATTTTCATCCCATTGACCTGAAATTTCAATTTACCATTTGAGTTTTGTCATCAAATTTTCAATAAAGCTTTATTATGATAATATGGAGAAGGCAAATTAATAATTTGGTCAAAAAGTCAAAGGTCAGCATCACATAAAATCGTCAATTTTCATCCAATTGACCTGAAATTTAAAGAATTTGTATATTGGGTCACTGAATTGGTTCACCAATCAAAAGCTAGAAGCTGATTTTTTTTTTAGATATAAAGCTCAAAGGTTGCATAAGATAAATAATAAAAGGTTGCATAAAATCTTCAATTTTGATTTTGTATTTTTTAAACTGTTTTTGTTATTTTGAGCATATAGAGGAGGAAGAAGAAGAAGAAGTCTGCATCCAAATGGACGCGGACGGGCTTAGCATTTTCAGATGCTTTCTAATTTTGTTTGTTTCCGGGGCCAAAAGATAAATTGTACTCAATTTTCATAAAAGTAGAAGATTACTTTTGTGAAAGTAGAAGGGTCCATGTGTGTGTGTGTGTGTGTGTGTGTGTGTGTGTGTGTGTGTGTGTGTGTGCGTGTGTGTGTCTTATGTGTCAGAACCACTGCCACTGCTAGCTAATTGTATTTTTATTTTTTTTTATTTTTTTGTATACTGAATCGAGGCTCGTGAAAGAGCTGACATTTACTTCACAAACAAATCAACCAGACAAACAAAATATATAAAAAGAGGGAGCGGAAGACAAGAGAAGGGGAAGCACACAAACACTGGAGAGCACACAACATTTAAGAGCAGGGAGATGTGTGGGGGGGAGGAGGCGTGGGAAGGGGGGGGGGGGTGGTGAGAAGAATAAAACACAAGGACACCAAGGACTTCCAGGACAGAAGTTGGTATTTCAAAAAAGTGGAATTGGGGTGAAATTAGCGGGGGTAGAAAAGATCAAGGTTTTGGATGCGGGTGCGGGAAGATAAGAGATGGTGGTGAACAGCTGTTTTAAAGACCTGGAGGGTGGAGTGGGATTGAAGAGAGTGAGGGAGTTTGTTCCAGAGGCGGGAGAAAAGAGGAATGAAGGAGTGAAGGTGAGCAGAGAGTCTTGATTTTGGCAGTTTAACCATAAGAGGGTTGCAGGCAGATCTTGTGCGACCTGTAGGAATATTTGCGGGACAGAGCCCAGAGAGAGCTGGGGGGCAAGGCCGGAGAGGAGTCGGTAGAAGACGGTACGAAGTCGGTAGAGACATTAACTGAAAATGGTACGAAGTTGACTCCTCTTATCCACAGATATTTGTTGTATTACTATATTTTTTGTGAATTTGATTTGCATTCAGGAAGAGAATAATTATTGGTAACCATTTTGAAATTGTCACTGTGTTGTCTAGATGCTGCAAATTATGTTTTTCAGACGATTTTAATTACGGATTTAGTTTGAGTAACGGCAGATTAAAAGTGTTCATCGAACCAAACCGAATCAGTGTAAACACACAGAACATGCACAAAAGGCCTCATTTTGCATTCACACCTCATTTAGAAACTCCCATATGTGTCCTTGTCAAACACTGAACCTGTTCACCAAGTTTTGGCCCAATCTGTCCAAAACTTTTGTGATATCATCCTATATATTGTTTTTGACCCGATCTCTCAATAGACAATAATCACTTAAAAAATTAAAGTATCGGGATCTGGATCCAGATCTTCACCAAAATCAATTGAATTAATCTTTCTCACACAACCAACCCGTCCTCCAAGTTTCGTCCAAATCTGTCCGTAACTTTTTGAGATATCCTTCTCACAGACAGACAGCCAAACACAAACAGACAGACAGTCACAAATAGACAGCCAAAGAGGGGTGAAAACAAAACCTTCACCTTTGGTGGCGGAAGTAGTAAATTTTCCCTGAACAATCAAAAAATATATAAAGTTGAATAAAATGAAGGATGAAATGGTGAAAGAAGAATAATGGGAGCAGAAAAAAATTCAAAAATAAGGATTAGACTATAAGGTAAAAATAAATATAAACATATTACAAACATACAAACATCAAGTTAATTATAGTTTGCACAATTATGACAATACCGAATCCACTTCAGAATAAAACGAGAAAGAGCAATGAGATTGCAGACCCTCGCCAGGATGTGTTTTTATTAGTTTTTAAGGCTTTTGTGTTGAAACAGATATGGCGGCCGAACCACGTGACCGATGACGTCATCGTTATTTTTTTTTTCTCCACCAATTTATCCCTAGATGACTCTCAAGAAATTTATTCTTGATCGGATGAAGTTTTGTACTTGTTCGACGTAATAATGTTATGACGTAATAATTATGACGTAATAATGATGAAGCCTATGACATCATCATTAACATGTGTTTTCCCCCATGGGGAGTTCTTTACAATGAGCCATATCTAAATTTTTTCTCTGCAGCGCTTTCGGAGATATAGAGGTGCAAATATTTTCGGTTTTTTCCCAAGATGGCGCCCGTAGCACGTAACCTATGACGTCATAATTATCTTTTAAAAATATACAGGTGGAGTTGCACCTACGGTGAAAATTTCCTGTCAATCGGACCAACGGTTACAGAGAAAGTCATATTTATTCTTTTCGGACAAACACACAGACAAACAACACAAACAGACTCGAATGCAATATCCTCTCCTCTGGCGTTGGTAAAAATATTAACCGAGTAAGGTGAATCAGTGTTCGTCAAACGAATTGTTTTACAACAAAACTCGGATTTTAGAAGTCTACGTAAGGGTATTTGTGGAATTATTGTTGGGAAAAGAATCGATTTGTGTTTTTAAAGCATTTTTTTTGGATATTTCAAACACTTCCAGACAGAATTTCCAAATCACGGCTTGATTGTTGATAGAAACCAAGCTCGCTCATTAATGACCTCGAGGGAACTGTGCCTCGTGGTCTGGTCTATACAAATTTGGTTGACCCTCAGTAATACTGGCAGGAAAACTTGGGAGGGGAACTAAAGCGATACCTTTGAAAGGCGGTGCTGTCACAATGCCCTAACTGAAAAGAAAGCAAGATGGGGGAGGAATATCAAAAGAGGGATGTATGGAACATGCAACCTGGGAACTGTATATGCTCAAGAATTTTAATGTTGTCATCCATAAAATGTAGATGAACCCCTTTGTCACAGTGGAGCATCGTAATGGCTGCATGGCATCTCTTTCTTTCCTTCCCCCCCCCCCCCCCCCCCACTTCCACCATATTATCTCACCAGTCACTTGAATTGACTGACTGTCTGTCCTCTCAACTCGAAATTATTTTCCTCTGCTTGTCTGCAGCTCTCAACCTCCCCTGTAATTCTTTCGGCAGGGCCATCATTGATTCGCTATCCTCGCATGAAGTATGTGAGACACTTTATAGAGCTCTTCTATCGGACGTGATTCAAGTACACAAATGAAGATTTGTTCCGACATGTGTGTGTATTTGTCTGTACCTGAAAAAAAAAGAAGAAGAGTGTAACAGAGCTGCCAGCAATCAGTTAATCACATCATATGTCGGTGCAGATTCCGCACGCCCCTCGCTTGTGGGATTTGCATGTACCCCACGTCTCCGGGTGCTGTGTAATTGTGTGCGCCGTTGCTGATTCAGCCTTTGCACACCGGAGAGATTTAAAACATTTCACCCTGCTTTGTACATTGTAAAGGTCAGAGGTTCTGAAAATTATTAATCTCACTCTTTTTCACCTCCCACATCTCCCCTTCATATCCCATACCCCCATCACAAAACCCCACTCCGCTATCGCACAAACGGCCTGCCATTTTGCGTGTACCGTGACAACCTTAGAATTCCTTAAGGGAGCAAGCAGACTCTGGGCACAGGTGCACGAAAGCCACGACGGTCCCAAGGCATTCGGTGGCATGTTTGACGTACGGTGGATATGCGTTTGTGAAGCCATTGCGACTTCCAGACGAAAGCGGGTATCCAGCCTTTTCCTGAGGAAGGAAATGCAGCTGCGCTCCCTTACCGTGCTATCGCTTCCAGCAAAAGGCGACCTTCCACCGAGTGTTTTCGTTGAACGCTCACCATCCCGGCCTGTAAACTTTCCCAGACAAACCATTTCCCTGCCTCTGCCCTAAATTATTCTGCAGGAAGCCCGGGGTATTTTCCCTGCTGAATATTGCATATTCCGTTCCTAGCAGCAAAAAAAAAGCCAACTTGGGAAGAATGCTTCCAAATGCAATTGCCCCTTTTCTACAGGATTAATCTCTGGTTGTGTTTATTTGAAGAGAGCAGGGTGACGGTTGACCGCACCTACCCTCCGCACCCTGAGGACCTTGTTTTTGAAGCACCAGATGTTTGCGGTCCCATTTAAAAGTCCTTTTTGATTGGCCGGCTTTGAAGCAGGTAGTTGAGGGTTGGGAAGTCTGGGATGCTGAAAACCCCTTTACAAAAACTAAAGTGGACCTTTTTTCTTCTTTTTTTTTTTGCAAAGGTGAAAAGGTCAACCAACCTTCGGTGCCTCGGCTTTTCGGGATACGGATGATGGCATTGAAGAGATAAAGTGCGGAATGACTGGGAAATACAAGTGCTTATGTACCAAGAGATTGTTTATGAATCCAAAACGTTCCCTCGAGAGCTTTGCAGATCTTCTTTAGTCGATGTCCAAGTCATACTTCTATTTTTAATTTAAAGTTGTAGTTTTGTCTAAATAGAAGTCAAACTCTCAACACACTCTTTTACCCTTTCTACCTCCACCCTTTCCCTTTCCCCCAAATAAATAAGTAAGTCTTCAATGCAACCACAACTTACATAGAGCGACTAACATGGTTGTTGTCTCGGAGTCCATTTTTTTAAAAAAAACAATAATGATCAGGGCACAGTTGTTTAAGTGTAAATGGTGAGGTTTTCCAAATCAATGGAAGTCCAGACCTGAGTGAATCTGTATTGACAGCCTATTGCCAGTAATCCATCAGTGTCCCCATAGTGCTTTCTGCTCAGACTCCTCTCCTCCTCCAACAACTTACATCCCTTTGCAATATAATGTTGCAGCAATCGGCCATGGAAGTTGCCATTCACAGTTCGATCTCACTGACGTCGTGACATGTAGCGCAGCATGTCGCTTTGGCAAATAATCTATTTGCATGTGATGTAGTCATGTAATTGGGAGGAGGAGGTCGGGTTAAGGAGGGGCAGGTGAGAAAAAATATAATTAAAAGATAGGGGACGGAGGATGTGGAAGACCATGTGGAAGAGCAGACGATTTCCCCCATTTCGTGTATGGAACATGGAGATTAGCCCCAAATCGTACGAGGAGCCAGGCACTTCAATGGCACAACCACTCTGATGTTGTTTATCACAATCCGAACAAGGCCTACAACCGCATTTTCACATCGGTATTTCCAACTTCCACGCTGGCGCCAAATTGTCCAAATCCATCTCGATCTCAACCCACATTCCAGCCTTCCATTTTTTTTCCACCATGTGGGTATTTTGTTGCGGTTTTCGAGTTTGCGCAGAGCTGATATGTGATGCTTACAGAGTGTTGTTGAAGTGCATATAAGGGCCCATGTGGGACTGAATATATGGGAGGGGAATGGGACTTAAGCTTTTGGGTTTTGTTTGGTTGCGGCTCCTCGGAATAGCGCGCGGCCTGCGCCTGCCTCTAACAGACTACCCATTTCTGCTGATTCGACACAGTGCCTCTCTGTCTCAGGCTCTGCCCACTGTCCCTCTGCCTCCCACTTGCTCTCACACACAAAACGGCTCGTATGAGGTGACCTTCAACCTTGGTGCTCGCGGGGTCATGGATAAAATGCCCTAATGATCGCGGCTCAACTGCCGAGGCCTGCATCCTTGTCTTTCTCCTTTTTTCTTTCTTTTTCGACCAGGGCTTTCATTTGTTCATTACAATTTGGGTTTGAGCAGAAAAGAGACTTCATTGTGTTGAACAAGACCACAGGATTTCTGGTTCTGAGAAATATACAAATGCGATTCCCTGTGTCTGTTCCCTGTCGTGCTTAACATACTCCTGTCTCTAATGGCTGTGGGTACACCTTAGGTCATTGATCTTCATAATAATTACCTTGTACATCTTTTTTTTTTAATTATTTTTTACATTGTCTGATATTCCTGAGCTCTGGCAGGATGGCCTAGAGTTACATGCACACACCTCTAAACCATCTAACCTGGATTCGAATCCTGACCTGGCTATAAACTGTCATCCCGGTGTTTCACAGGAAAGGTGATTCATCAATGTGTGTGCCATCCCTTGGATGGACGTTAACCGGGCATCAATGTGTGTGCCATCCCTTGGATTGACGTTAACCGGGCATCAATGTGTGTGCCATCCATTGGAACGGACGTTAAACTGGGCGTCCAATGACCCGTCTACTGGCATCAATTGGTGGACGTTAAAGATCCCACAGTGACTTTCACAAAGAGTGGCCAGATTATCAAATCCTGCCATGACTGACTTCTGGGAAGGCAATGGCACACCACCCAGCATAAAGCATAACCTGTGCCAGTAAACTGATTCGGCAGCCTCAACGTCCTGCAAAGAGTACGGTGCATATCATGATCGATGCACCTGAACGGGGGAGCGGTGGGGACAGTTATTATTATTTAGTTTTTTTATATTAAAAATAACTTTATATAACTTATTTAATATATAACTTAATTATTTAGATTTATATTATTTATATTATTATTATTATTATTATTATTATTATTTATTATTGATATTATTATTTATTATCATTTATATTATTATTATTTATTTATTGATATTATTATTTCTATTATTTTTATTATTATTATCTATATAATAATAGCGTAAGGACTCGACTTTGTTATCCCTTTTACGCCGCACCCAGTGACCCGATGCCCACGGCACTAATGGATTTACGATCTACGAACCGCGCTCTTTGTTTATCACATACAGCCATACTCGAAAAATCTGAATTAGCCGACGTTGGGGCCCAAAAGCATCCGATTAACTGCCGATAGGACGCCATCTTACGATGCCATCGTATTGGCATCTGCTGGGCGAAGGCGAAGCAAGCCGTCCACTGATTGGACAGGCGAAGGCGAAAGCAAGCCGTCCACTGAGTCGACAATACAGAGCATGCATTTGTGCCGGTGTCGGCGATCGTTGTTCATATACGCACTCTTCATTCTCATCTTTCTTCCTAACTCTTACTCAGACAAGCAAATCCCCTATGCCATCCATAATGGTACACTCTATCCATACACCGTGCATCCTCCCTTCTGTGGATGTTCCACGGGTTTCGGCTAGTTTATATTATTATTGATATTTTTTACTTATTTATATTTATTATTTTATATTACTAGGGAGATACCCGTGCTATGCACGGGTGGAAGGCCAAAAGCAAACATGCAATGCAGACACAGCGAATGCTAAAGCATGAAACCAATAAATTCCACATTCCTGTAGCACCTTCAGTCGCCCATCAGACATGGACAGCAAGTTCGTGAAGGACTTCCATGAAAAACGTACCCGTTCGAAAACAAATGGGTACGTACACGCATAGAAACATCGATCGTGGGACCGTGGCGAATCTGCATATGGCAATCCGCGAAGTTCACGTTCAGAAAGTAGAAACCATCACGACATGTCGTCATTCACTTGAACTCGATATCTCTTTTTTTCATTCCAAACACCATAACTCCAATTAATCACAAAATAAACTTTTAACAACATTGTTAATGTTTCCTTCATTGTAAAAACTTCCAAATCAACAGTTAAAAGGATTTTGAGCCGATAGCTGTTAAGGCCTTGGCAAGATCGATGGAGACAGCGTTCTGTTAGCTTATTCACCGCCCAAATAGCTATGTGGAATTCTCTTATGTAGAGATTAAATGTCGTTTGAACTTTGGCCGAGGTCATTATTTACTTTTAATGATGTTTATATACGAATGATGTTTAATGATGTTTAATTTGGTTTTTGGTCGTCCTTTCCGCATATCTCGTGGGATTGTGAGTTGGAGAAACGGCCGTGATGATGGGGAGGGGTTTGGAATTCTCTGAAGCAGGGATTCAACCTGTGTCCTTATAAAAGGTCTTTGTCCGAGGTCACCGAGTCCGATCGGTGCAGCTGTGCAGCGATCGGTGCAGCCGTTTGTGCGGCACCCGGGAAAACAACATCGTCACAATGAAAACATCGTCACAATGAACGTTATGTGAACGCGAATGTTATGCCGGAGTCCAAACCTGATAATTCTGGAGACTAAAGCTGAAATTGGGAAAACTAAATAGCCTATTTTACTCCTGGAGATCCCAGGATTATCCACCCAAAATATATTTGCGATCGGTTTAACAGTTTTTACGGTACCTTCGAACAGACAGACAGACGGACATTTGGTGAATTATAGTAAGATAACGATATTTAATATATAATATATAACTTATTTAATAACTTTATAATTTATTTAATATAATAAGAAATCTTTTTTAATATAAAAAATATTTAACATAATAATATTATATATTATTTAGTTTTTTTTTATTAAAAAAAAAAACAATAATAAAAATATATATTTGGGTTTTTTGTGGTACACCGGAATACAGCACTACCCTGGGGGTACCGCCTTGTGCATAAATTATACATAGTGTTAATTAATTAATTTCGATGTGAAGTTAAGCTGAAATCATTTGGTAGCTTTTATTTCGAAAGTGCCACGTTCAGCGCAAAAGGTCATTTGATGAATGTAGGCATTGTATGATAACGGCGTTAATAATCTTGGTTTCTTGCCAATTTCTACGCGTTCTTTGCGCTCATGATGTTTTCATATTGCCCTCTGTAGTCTCATTTCTGTTCGCACAGCTCCCTGGTGAGTCCGGGAGCTTTTAACCAAGCCTTGAAAGCAGCATTTTTCCCGCAGTCTTTATGGCTCTGTAGGGGGAAGAAAACGCATGGTTTCTCTGTGATGCAAAACTGAACTCTTACCTTCCCCACCTGCACAATGGGAATTGCTATATTGTGAAACACGTGTGGGTCCATTTGTTACAAGCTACACAGCTGCATGGTCAACGAAGCCCCAGAAACCTTTGCAAAAAGTACAATTACCATTCTCTAAAAAATTGCCGTTGTACCATAACTGATTACCATGGAGGTAAACTATTCAAAACCGTTGAGACACCATTCCTTATCCCTACCTCAAAGAGACTTCTTATTTTTGCCTGTAACACATGAATGGCTACAGGTAGCATCATTTGCTGGGGGGCATGGCTGTTCCAATGATGCAATGCCCCCCTCAACAGCAACCTGGTACTCATTTTGCTGACCTCTGAAAGATGACAAGCTGAGTCGACCCACCTGGTGTTAATTCAACAGGAAAAGAGGGGCTTGAACTCAATACCTCAAGACCCTTTGATCTTAAGGCAGCCAACTTAATTGTTAAGCCAACACCAGGCTTAACAAATCTATAGTATAATGGTAGTTATTTCGTAAATAATAAATGTAGTTAAGTTTATCATACTGCATGTGAATAGACATGCATTTTATATGTAATAGATAGACATTCGCCTCACCTATTGATTCTTTTTGGACACAATCTTCCCATCTCGTTTTGTGTATTCTTCCCCTCTTTTGTCTCCCTGTATACAGAAGAGCCCTTCCCAGCTCGAGCGAGTCCTAACCACCCTAAACCAGTTCCAGGTATAGCACTTGTTCCCAGCTCGAGCGAGTCCAAACCACCCTAAACCGGTTCCAGGTATAGCACTTGTTCCCAGCTCGAACGAGTCCTAACCACCCTAAACCAGTTCCAAGTATAGCACTTGTTCCCAGCTCGAGCGAGTCCTAACCACCCTAAACCGGTTCCAGGTATAGCACTTGTTCCCAGCTCGAGCGAGTCCTAACCACCCTAAACCGGTTCCAGGTATAGCACTTGTTCCCAGCTCGAGCGAGTCATAACCACCCTAAACCGGTTCCAGGCATAGTACTTGTTCCTACCGATAAATTGAATCACAGAGTGGACATGCCTCCTCACATATGCAGCCAATCTGCCTATGGCACCTACAGTATGTAAATTTGCGGATCTTAGTGCATACATGCCCCTGCGATTGGTAACTAATTGGGTCGAGGCTCCTATGCAAATTTGTGGATCCTAGAAGGGACAAATGCAGGGTTGCAGAGCTGAGCACTTATCCCTACACATTCACCGGAGCCTCGCCGACCCGCTCACTGCACCGGACTTCATAGCGTCGTCGGACGCCATTGCTGTGCCGGACCTTGATGCTCCACTGACACTGCATGGACATGGCATGGATGTGGAGGAAATAATCGTGGTAGCCCTACCATCTCAGTGCCCTGGAGGGAGCAAGTTCGGACCTGGAGGCTTTTGTGGAATATTGCCCGAGTCGATAACTGAGTGAATGAATATGAATGAATGATCGTTTTAAGGCCATTTTCCCTGCTAGAGCGGGGGTTAGCCTTGTGGGCCCCATGACAATCACGGTTCCCTGTTTGAGGCAATGTTTTTATGGCCGGATGCCCTTCCTGACGCCAATTATGAGATTTTGAGTTTTGTTTTTGATTTTTGAGTAATTTTGAGTCTATGACTGAGTGTCAACACAATAAAGAACAGAGTGCATGGGGACACTGTTAACCGCAGTCGTGAGAGGATCACAACTACCCCCCAGGAGCCATATAATACATTTTTAAACCAAACTTGATCTCCTACTTATCCTGCTTATTCCAGCGGTTTCATTTGTGGCTCTAATATAATTTGTTTGAGATAAAGATTTGTCGCATTCCTTGTACTGTTAGAGAACCCAGCATCATGTGAGTTTTGGCTGCTCAGCGAAAGATAAGATCTGTCCCATGATAGCTGTCGGCATGCCACTCATTAGGCACCGATATCACAATCCACACGGTAACACAGAAGGATGTGAGGATCCTGCAGAGGGGTGGTGGGAGGGGAGTCTCTGAGGTGTGAGGTGGGGGACTGACGTGGACACTCAGCGACTCACCGGATTCTAATCTGAGCAATTGGGTTGGACTGGCTAACACAAACACACACACACACACACACACACACACACACATATATATATATATATATATATATATATATATATATATATATATATATATATATTGTTACGGATATGGGATTTGGCCTCCATCCATATCCGCTTGTAAATATTCCCCTATTTCCCCAATACTCCCCAACTATCCCCAATCCCCCATTCCCTAGTCCCATTGTCTGTAAACAACACTCTGTAGAACCGACCTTCCCCTTTTTCCCCCATTAAATGTCGTGCCCAGGTTCACCGCATCTCACGTAGACAACTATAGGACATCTTGCTAGTTATTCTTAGTCTATGTCAGTTAAGGACTCGTTTCCATTAATTCTGACTCTTCGTTGCACCAGAATGTGATTGTATGGCACCAGTAGTGAGTTTAGGACCTCACAATACCTCCCCACAACCTCATCTCCGCATCCTCCCATCATCTCATGGAACTACAACAACAACTACAACAACAGAGGGGGGCGTCGCGGCGCGGCGCGGGGAGTGTGCGTCCTCACTCCGGCTTGGTTAGCCGCCATTGCCCATGTGCTCCGACGGGGTTACCACTCAGGGGCTGACTGTCAGCTCCTCGTCAAGGGCGGAGCCCGGTAACCCCCCGCACCCAATAAGAAGCGGCGGGCCGATTCCATCTGGGGCGGAGCTAACGAGCCGAGGGCGTGTCACTCCCCGCTGGATATACGCAGCCACTTACCGGAGGTGACGTCAGATGCGCCCCCAGCTTGAGGAGAAACAGACGCCACCTCCAGCGCGACGATACCTCCCCGCATATCTGGACCGGACCGTGTGGATCCTGTCCCTGAGCCAAGGTGCACCTTGAGCCATCGATTCTGCCCTTCCTTGCCATCAATCCCTGTGTGAGTCAGTCTTGTCCCGTTTATCTGTGGTCTGTCAGGGCTAAGATAAGACCATGTTTAAGTGCCCACCTTCCTATGCTGTACCTCTTGTCCGTGTAATCTAAACGTTCTGCATACAAATATTATAACCTCCTCCGGAGGTCTTGAGAACTGTACCCCTGGTGTCGTGTCATTTAATCCCAGCCGTTGTGTCCTTTCCTTAATTGATTTAGCATAGCGCGATTTGGCCAACGTTCGAGTGGAATCGGGTAAACTGTGCAGACGCGGTCATACCAAACCGCTCGGTAAACTAACATCCAAAACCGCGTCTGTAACATTTGGTGTCGGGAAGTGGGATTCGATCCGGAGCGCGTTTCACGCGCTCGAAATTATAACGGCGAAATTTGATTGTGTTTTACAAAAAAAATAATATAAAAAACCCGAATTTTGAAAGTCGCGCTATGGCAGACCAAGACGGCTGGGTTCCGGTAGAGGAGAGTGAGGCAGGGTCGATCCAGGACCAAAATGAGGGACATGAGGAGAGCGAAGCAGTGAGGGTAGCAGGGTCGCAAAATGGCGTCGTCGCGCACGAGGTTACGGGCGCGCAAAATGGCGCCTCGCACGAGCGCGGGGTAGCCGAGCCCGCTGTATCAACGGGCTTTAACATGCAGCCGATTGACATGCAGGCCCTCATTGCGCAGCTACAGGCAGCTGTACAGATGAGTATGGGGAGCCAAATTGAGCGATTGGGTGAGCGGTTGGGAAACCAAATTGTGGGAATGAGGGCTGATAGTGAGCAAATGAGGGCTGATAGTGAGCGATTGGGTGAGCGATTGGAGGGCCAAATGGGGGTAATGGGGAACCGGATGGATGGTCAGGGTGAGCGATTGGAGGGCCAAATGGGGGCCCAGATCGGAGGGTTAGGGAGTAGAATAGAGGGATTAGACAATAGATTAGGAGAAATACAGGAGGGGTTAATGGGGGTAGAAAACAGAATGGCCGCTCAAGAGAATCAAATGGAAGGGATGCAAAAGGGGTTAGATGGTTAGAAAACAGTATGGAAGGCAAATTGAGGGACATGAGGGACCAAGCGGAAAGGGAAGTTAAACAAATGGGGCAGCAGATAGAGGGGGTTAGAATGGGGGTAGAAACCAAACTGGATGCTCACAGGGAGGAAATGGAGCAGATGAGGGTGGCATCTGGGCAGGAGATGCAAGTGATGGGAGAGGAGATCAGAAGAGGAGTGAGTGAGGAGGTCGGAGGAGTGCGCGAGGAGGTGAGGCACTGTAAGGAGCGCATGGAGAAGGAGGTGAGAAAGGGGACTGTAAAATTGCAAGGTGGTATAGAGGACTTGACGCTGGGAGTAGAACAACTGACAGTGGGACAAAAGGAGTTGGGGGAACAGGTAAAGAAGAACACAGCGGTAATAGAGGGGTTCAAATCGACACAGAAGGAGATGAAAAAGGACGTAGGGGTAATTAAAAAAGAGTGTCAGACGGTACATGAGGACTTGACGAGGAAAATGAACAAGGTGGTAGAGGTGATGGAGGTTAAAGAGCGAGAGGTGCGGGAGCACATAGAAAAAAATAAAGTGGAGTTAGAGGAAGAACTTAAAGGGGCGCACGAGGAGATGAAGGAGGTGAAGCAGAAATTAGAAGAAGTGGAAGAAGGGGTGAGCGAAATTAAGAAGCGACGGAGAGAGGATAAGAAAGAGATAAAGGAGGAAGTAAAAGAATTGGTCCAAAGTCTGTGTTCGGATCGTGATGATGTGCTCATTAAACGGATGAGGGATTCGCAGGTGATGGAGGAGAAGCGAAGAGAAAGAGGACCCGGCGTAAGTGGTGACCAATATGGTCGTGCGTATGATGCACCCGGGGATTTAATAAGCTTGGGGGTCGAGATAGACCCGGATGTTCGTGCGAGGCCAAGAGTGAGGTGTATGGCTGGTCCGGAGGGTATGGAACGAGAGGTGCGAGGTGTGGGTGAGCAAGGTTGTGGTGGTATGGAATGGGTAGCGGGTTGCGGAGGTGTGACCCATGCATCGACACCAACAGGGGTAGTTGTTGGAGGGACCGGGGAGGCACGAGAGCCCCTTGGGGGTAATGTACTGTGGGGGCCCGGCCGGTTCGGCCCCGCGCTGACCCCGCAAGGGGCGACGCACGGGGTCTGGCAGGCGGGCAACGACTCGCATACGAGGTGGTCCCACAAGGTCCCACTCGCGCCGTATGACGGTGGGTAAGGGTGGCATCCCTGCCACCCTTCCCATAGTGGGGCAAATGCGCTATAGATTATGGGGTGTATGGCAGTGAAAACTAGCCCGGGTGGGTTAGGATATTGATAGGGACCTAGAAGATGACATTAGGTAACGTTAAGGTTAGTTAGTGACTGATACCTGTAGTGGGGACGCAGGTAGATTAGTATGGATGATAATGACGAGGGAGCGCAATAGTTAAAGGGGCGACTGGGAAGCGCAAGTTTCAGAGGGGAGTAGTTAGATGAGATGATGCCGTGTGGTTGAGAATTGAACAGGTGTGATTGCACAGGTGTGCAACTGGACAGGTGTGTGGAGCAGTGTGTGAGTAGTGAGTGTTGTGGATCAGCGCGAATGTGCTTGGGTAGAGAAGGGTGCAGGCGGCACCAAGAGTGAGAGCACAGGTGTGCAAGTACAGGTGTGTGGAGAGAGTTGGAGTAAGTGGTACGGAGTGGTGTGCATGGTGCGAAGGTGTGGATGGGGGAAGAGTGGACCCCCATCACGGATACCCGGGGCGGGTAGTGTAAGTGTTAGGTAGAGGGTATAGGTAAATTGTGGTTGGATATTGGCATTTGTGGTGCGGTTGCAGAATGGTATTGTGGATGGGTGCATTAGGGTTGTGGAAATGGCTGGGCGTGTAGCCTGTTAGTGTGTGTAGTTGGTTTGGTCACTCCACCACTTTGAGGATGTCGGCCAGGTGAGGCCGCAGGTGGGCTCTGGGAGCCGTTAGTGTCAGTGGGGCCCGAGGATCCGGAGGACGGACCCGGGTAGCCCAGTGCCAGAGAGGGCACCGAGTGGGGAGAGCGCCAGAGGGCCTTCCCCAGGTAGTTAGGTTAGGGTAAGGAGCAGGTAAGCTCGGAGGCAACTACAGTGGTGGAGGTGTGCAGGTGGGTAGACCTGCTGGGAGAGCTACACGTCGCGGCCCAGAAATTGTGCGAGGGCACCGGGAGATGAATCGGGGGAGTGAGACCCCAAATTGAAAAGCACCACAGTTTGGGCAATGGGAATTGGTTTTTAGAACCCATAGTGTAAGAGGGCCAATGGTTTGGCAGGAGAAAGACCCCGGGTAATGTAAAGTTGTTAAAGTCATTTAGGAAATAGTTAGGATTGATGAACCTGTCGCACCATACGCAGCCACTTACCTGTGGTGATGATGACTCCACACCTGTGTTTTCTTTGTTCTGTGTGCAGGAAAGGAGAATTGCTGTTGGATTTGTGAGACGCATCACGACGTGGATGAGACATTGGGGTGATTCCATCTCTCCCTCCCTAGGAGGGACTGATGATGAATTGGTGATGGCAAATTATGATGTTGAGTTGGAGATGGCAAATTTTGATGAGAGTTGAAAATGGCAAATTTGATTGGTTAGGAGGGAGAGAAGACGAATTTGGTTTATGGGAGGAACGGGGAAGACAGTGGGGACGTTTGTTGATTTGTAAAGTAGATGTTTATGAGTAGTGTTGTGTTTTGTGGATACAGTAAGGGGTAAGGGAGGGGCCATGTAGGTTACCTGGTGGGGGGGGGGCGTACGGTAGGAACGTACCTGTCTCACCTGGTTCCCATGTGCCCCCAGTGTGCATCATCTTGTATTGCGTGCACTTTTGCGCCCTTACCACCTTACTCACTTGTCTACTTCTTTTGTCTCCCACCTCCGAGGATCTGGCTTTGGGGCAGAGAGAGCGGAGAGAGAGGTGCTGGCTCCGCAGTTGTGGGCCTGTACTTTCGCTGCTTGCTGCCTGGATCGATACACCATATGGACCGCAATTTTTGTGGCCGCCCACCATGGACCGCAGTTCTTTTGCGGGCAAGCACCACCCGTCGATGGACCTATGGGTCAACGTGGCACCTATGCCAGACAGGTGAACCACTAATAGTTGGCCCCCTGACGGCCACAATAAAGAAATGGACGCGGTTGGCGCCTTTCTTTATTTTTTAAAGAAGCCAGAAGGCCAAGTGCACCACACGAAGGCAGGACCAGCGGCAGAACATCGGCCAGCTGCGACACCACCGGTGACGTTGAACACTTTATTGGTGCACCGGGTGGTGCTGACTGTATGAATAAGGGTGGTGCTTTTGGTGCTTTTGGTGCTTGGATGGGGTGCTCTGCACATTATTAAAGGCCGTAAGGCCACAGAGCACTCGTGGGTTGGTGTATCGATGCTGGCATGCGTGCTCTCTCTCTATGCATAACATCTGCATGTGTTCCTCCAAAAACAGGTCCTGGATCGTAGTGTAAATATCAGTGTAGTCTTGTGTAAATAATGCTCCCTACCGGCTGTATGTTTGGTTTGAGAATTCTTTCCGCGATTCGGTTATCCTGTGGGTGTGTTTCTGTGAGGAGAAGGGTGCAACGTCACAGGGGGACATATTTACTCATTTGTGAACATCTGTAAAACTGTCGCACTCAGGGTAGAGTTAATAGTAGAGGGAACTACATCTGAGTGCCACACTAACGTAGGTAAAGATTTATCGGGTCGGGACGCCCCGAGGTAGAGAAGGGTGCAATGTTGCGGATATGGGATTTGGCCTCCATCCATATCCGCTTGTAAATATTCCCCTATTTCCCCAATACTCCCCAACTATCCCCAATCCCCCATTCCCTAGTCCCATTGTCTGTAAACAACACTCTGTAGAACCGACCTTCCCCTTTTTCCCCCATTAAATGTCGTGCCCAGGTTCACCGCATCTCACGTAGACAACTATAGGACATCTTGCTAGTTATTCTTAGTCTATGTCAGTTAAGGACTCGTTTCCATTAATT
This sequence comes from Myxine glutinosa, assembly GCF_964187855.1. Lineage (NCBI taxonomy): Eukaryota > Metazoa > Chordata > Myxini > Myxiniformes > Myxinidae > Myxine > Myxine glutinosa. The sequence goes on from NC_136263.1 coordinate 169,287,433, forward strand.
CTGACTCTTCGTTGCACCAGAATGTGATTGTATGGCACCAGTAGTGAGTTTAGGACCTCCCAATACCTCCCCACAACCTCATCTCCGCATCCTCCCATCATCTCATGGAACTACAACAACAACTACAACAACAGAGGGGGGCGGCGCGGCGCGGCGCGGGGAGTGTGCGTCCTCACTCCGGCTTGGTTAGCCGCCATTGCCCATGTGCTCCGACGGGGTTACCACTCAGGGGCTGACTGTCAGCTCCTCGTCAAGGGCGGAGCCCGGTAACCCCCCGCACCCAATAAGAAGCGGCGGGCCGATTCCATCTGGGGCGGAGCTAACGAGCCGAGGGCGTGTCACTCCCCGCTGGATATACGCAGCCACTTACCGGAGGTGACGTCAGATGCGCCCCCAGCTTGAGGAGAAACAGATGCCACCTCCAGCGCGACGATACCTCCCCGCATATCTGGACCGGACCGTGTGGATCCTGTCCCTGAGCCAAGGTGCACCTTGAGCCATCGATTCTGCCCTTCCTTGCCATCAATCCCTGTGTGAGTCAGTCTTGTCCCGTTTATCTGTGGTCTGTCGGGGCTAAGATAAGACCGTGTTTAAGTGCCCACCTTCCTATGCTGTACCTCTTGTCCGTGTAATCTAAACGTTCTGCATACAAATATTATAACCTCCTCCGGAGGTCTTCAGAACTGTACCCCTGGTGTCGTGTCATTTAATCCCAGCCGTTGTGTCCTTTCCTTAATTGATTTAGCATAGCGCGATTTGGCCAACGTTCGAGTGGAATCGGGTAAACTGTGCAGACGCGGTCATACCAAACCGCTCGGTAAACTAACATCCAAAACCGCGTCTGTAACAATATATATATATATATATATATATATATATATATATAAATATATGTGTGTGTGTGAAGCCTAATCAAATGCTTTTGGAAGCATGCCCAAACGTCACTGGTGCCATCTGGTGAACCCACAAGTGCCATCCCCCACATTGACAGATTGTGTTTCTTCCACCAATTACAACCAGGAAGCATCACCGTTGTTTGGAAGCAGTCGGGAACTGTAAGAATTGGATTATTGAAATGATCTGATCTGTACAAACGCCACGATACCATTAAGACGACGTCGTGACTGCAAGCAGATGAAAAGCCAATATATAAGCCGAAAGGTTTCATAGTCACTAAGTGGATGAAACAGCGATGTTGCCCTGATGAGCCCTAATAATGACGAAACTGGTCAGCAGCTTCGCTTTTCATATGCTTCTTGACAGCATTTGACATCAACATTCCTGCACTGCTGGAGGTGTTTCTAATTTTGAGTCACAATGTAGTCATGATGGTATTATCACGGTGTTTGTCCAAGTGAGATAATTTCCATAATCCAATATTCATATACTGTATATTTATATACCATCATACTAAAATACGCCATTTGTGTCTGTATGTCTGATGAATTTTTGACAGCCAATACATTCTGTCGTTACTTATCCAATCTCAACCAAACGTGACAGGATGACCAAGAGTTACATAATGAAGGTTGTAGCACATTCAATTGCCCCCCTCCCCAACGGGGTTTTCTTCCCTGAGCGGGTTTTCCCACCATTGCCATCAATGGGGTTTGCATGTTGAGGTGTTTTGTTGAGGTGTCAATGGGCCTGCCATATTAAGTTAGCTTTATCGTGGCGTTTTTCCAAGGCCGCTTCGAATAACAAAACTAACGATAATAGCGTAATATTAATATTAATGTTATTACAAAACAATATTAATACCAATAATATCCCACCTCCCCAATGAGTTTTTCCGGCGAGTCAACGTATATAAATAGCTTATCATGGCGTTTTCGTGGGAGCAACGGCCTCTACCAGAAGTAATGAACATTAATGAACAGTAATGAATACTATGAACCACAAACACGTATGATTAGCTTTTTAAACAGTCGCTAATGCTGTTTATAACACTAAATGAAGAAATTTGGAGGAATCCCGACATGCGTGAGGAAAGTTTTACTTATAGAACTGAGCGAAGATGTACTGTACTCGGGGTACCCCATAAGTGTTGGGTTAATAACATGGCCCTTCCTGGCGCTAACATTGCGTTTTTCGTAGTGAACTTTTGAAACTTGCTCCTGCTGTTTAACACGAAACTGAAAGGGAGGAAGCCCGGGGTGTGCTCATTTACCAAGCAGCTAGCTAGCGCTTGCCAAGCCAGCAGTTCCTTAATGGTTTTGAATGGAATGCTTGCTCGAATGATTAAACCACTTGGCGATCTCCCCACAAGAAACTTGGTAAATGAACACACACCCAATGTTCTTGAGACCAGACCATAGATCGACTATAATCTACATACCCCAAAGAGGAATGACCCTTTCTGCCCCTCCCATAGTTAGCGGTTGTACTAGTATAAAAAATGTCAGTTTGTGTGTTGTGTGTTTGTACAGATGTCTGTTCCCCTTCATACGGGTATGTTTTAAAGGCCAATCTTTTAACACAAATGTATGTTCACTACTGTCTATTTTTGTAAAATAAAACAAACTCGAAAACCATTTTCCATAAAAGAGTAATTATGTCTCTTCTATTGGAATTGTAGATGGTGGCTTGCAAACCGAGCCTCAAAGGCGGTGCACAGGAACGTTTTTTAAACTAACAATAAATACAGGGCGCACGGAGGTGAATTTCACTGCATGTGATGTGAAATGCGCTCAGAGTAAAACGAGTGTTCATTTACATCAGTAGGATGTCTAATAAATAAAGAACATATAAGCACACCTGACACTAGGCCGAGGCTTCAGAGTTTGGCATGCTCACGAGGCTGCACTGTCTAATAATCTGTTCCAACCCGTCTTTTTAATGGGCTTTTTACTAGTATAGTTATAATTTGCTTCTGACCTGCAATATGGCACATACCAATGATGACCATTCAATTTTTTTATATTTCCAAAATTACCAGGGAATACCATTTCCCACATTCAATTTTATAAGGGGAATACAATTCGGCCCTTCTTGCCTGCACCAAGTTCCCTCCAAGCACTCTTGATAACAAGCAATGCTCTCTGACCTGGCTGGAATGTGGTGGTGGTAGTGGTGGGTGGGGGTAAGCTGGGGAGGTCGGTGTCGGCTTGGGGTGGAGAGGTGGTTGATGGAGAAACAGATAAAGGGAATGAAATTATTGTTTTCATAATAGAGGATATACGTCATAGGTAGTATGAGATATATTTGACTGTTTTGAATAATTTGTTCTGTACTGAATTTAATTCGGTGGAAATCCCACATATTGTGTGTGAATTACATCCCGGTTTTTCACCTTCACCTCACCATCCCCAACTGCTAATGAACATGCATTGTTAATGTAAATCATTCGATACAGTCTCTCCTTCCTCCCAATCCTCTCGACTGGCTTTCTCTAACGCCAGGATACTGGTATTCTGGGGGTGTCGGAAACACTTGCTCTCTCCAGACTGACAGCACAAAAACAAACATGCTTTGGATTGCTATTCTATCTGTTTTTATTTATTAACATTCACAGCTGATCTTTGCATTTGGAAGAAAACAAATGTGAAGCTAAATACAACTCGGACTGACAGTGGTGAGAAGCACAACTGTGAAAATGTCATTAAAACTAAAACCAAGAGAAGGCGAGACCAAAAACGGAGAATTTGACTTATTGATTGGGATCCATCGAAACATTACCTTTGCAACACTACTTACTCCCCTCCTCCCCTTCCGTATAATAATAAGGGTGCCCTTACAAGGAACTTCAATACAGGAGGCCATTGGCCCATCAAGCCTGTGCTAGTGTGCTATTCTTGCAAACCTGTAGTTGTTTGTCCGTGCTCTATCCTTTTAAAATGTTGAGTGTCAAGCAAGGAAGAAGCAGCACGTACCATTATTAGAGTCTGTGTGTGTGTCAGTGTGTCTGTCAAGGCCATAACTTTTTATTACCGTTTGAGCTTTTGTCATATATTTTCAGGAAACCCTTATTATGAGAAAATGGAGAAATTTTTTTAAATACATTTTACATTATTTTGTCTAATTACGATAATAATTGGGTCAAATTGTCAAAGAGCAAAGCCACAGTAAGTATAAATAGACATTATTAGCCTGTCCGCCGCGCATCAGCATGAGACGGCCGGGTTTTTTTTATCGCTTCGGTGTTTCTTTAGTTTATCCGCCCAATTTCCTTTTGATTCTTTCTAGAATACCATTTTAGTTTTTCAACAAATTTTCAACAAAACTGTACAATGAAAATATGGAGAACACTAATTAATACGTTTATCCTTTTTTTAAGCTGTTCTTTTCATCAAACTTAAAGTGCAAAGCAGACACGGACGGGCTTTGCATTTTGAGACGCTTTCTATTTTGTATTGTGAATATTATTACATTTTTCTTATTTTTTTTAGATTACACTGAATGTCATTCCTAATCGAGTCAAATCCTAGCTAGGTTACTGAGAAGGGTCTGCAGAGTTGTCTTCAGCGAATGCATATTGTACCAGAATTTGGTTACGAATTCCACCTGTTCGTTACATCACTACTAAGTAGCGGCTGGGCTTCTTTTTTTTTTTTTCCTGAATCGAGGCTCGTGAAAGAGCTAACATTTACTTCACAAACAAATCAACCAGACAAACAAAATATATAAAAAGAGGGAGCGGAAAACAAGATCGGGAGAGAAGGGGAAGCACAGAAACACTGCTGAGGAATTGGCCTTGTACATCAAGGCACATCATAACTGCCTTTGGAATTTGGCCAGGGTACCTCACCTGTCCTTTCCTGGATGATGAAGTGGGATTTCTGGCATATTGTCGGTTTGTAGCGATTGAGGCAATCTGATGGGGTTTGTAGTGATAGCGGTCGAGATTCGAACCCAGACAAGACAGCTCAGCGTCAAGTGTGCTACCTCTGCACCAACCTGTCTGACTTTTTGCAGAATGATGATAAATTATAATTATCTGTTGGTCTGCAGACTTGATTCAGGGGTCTGTCTTAAGATGGTTTTTATCACTGCTGTTCAAACAAAAATTATGAGAAAGTCCGTCGGACCGAGAGTTATGTCTCGAGTCGAGTCCTAAGTCCCAACGGTTGAGTATTGAGTCTTTTTATACGAGTAGTATGCATACCAACCTGACAATGAAGTCACCCAGCCTCTCAGGTTTCCACTCGTGCCAATCTGCCTCACCCCTTCAAGAATCCCAAACAAATGTCAAGGTTTGAATACCAGATTTTGCCTGGTCTTCAACCTCCCCAATTTCGAATATTATCATGGAATATAAAGGAATAAATCTCGATTATGAATTGCAGTCCGAGTCTCTGACTTGAATACTACACGACTGACTTCCATGCCAAAATATTGTAGAGACTTTTAGGGTCGAACTTTTCAGAAGCTTATTTGACCTCCTTGTTAGTAAATTCTGTTCTGCTATTGAGTATTGTTATTTCTTCAATTCGAGGTTATGTAGGATTATGTTCCAACTTCCAAGCCCCCTTTATGAAAACAATTTTCTAAAACTATAAACTAGCCTTCCAGTAAAAAAAAAACAGCCATGTGATGATGTGAACTTTGCATTGCTATGCCTTTTTTCATTGTTATGACCTTTACATTGTTATCCCTTGGGCATATTGTTATCCCTCTGGCATTGTTATTCCTTTTACAATGTCATGAGTTTCCAATTGTTTGAGTTCTAAAGTCAAATTGGTTTATACTCATGCTTGACAGCACAAGAAGTGCATATGTATATGTGCTCAGTGGGCTGTCACTGCGTAAGTGATGAGGGCAGTGGGTTCGGGTCCCAGGTTGAGGCAGAACTTTTTCACACTAACCCCATGTAGGAACTTATTCCTGTTTATTAAATATATATGTATATGTATATATGTATATGTATATGTATATTGTATATATGTGTATATATATATATATATATATATATATATATATATATATATATATATATATGTATGTGTGTGTGTGTGTGTGTGTGTGTGTGTATATAATGTAACCACGTTCACTGATCTGACCAACGTCACCTATTGCACCTGGCACTTTTGCTTCTCCTGAAGAGCATGCGCTTTCCAAATTCACACTGCATTCAATTAACTGTTCTTTACCATTTACCAAACCCCAAGGATTTCTCCAATCCAAAGCTGAACTTGATGGCTTGACGGTGGAACATGCTTGAGACAAATGGGTGGAATACGTCTCTTATAATAAAAAGGATTTATTATAAGGAAATACGTCACAGGGATAGACAAGACAACAGAACACAGATAGATGTGGTGCATGAGGACAACAAATGGGGGTAAGAAAAGCCAAAGTTATGTACAATAGGAAATTAATAACATGACTCCCTAATGGTGCCATTTACCAGACTCTCACATAAATATCATTGGGGACAGGCGAGGGTTTGTGACTGGAATGAGCTGGTTCAAGCTCCACCACATTGACGTGGTAGGGTAGGTCGGCTCTGCACAGCCGAAGTGCGGCTCAGGGTGGGATGGAGCTGTGGAAATGGCGATGAGGGAGGCAAGATGAGAGGGACATGGCTTCTTCGGAAGGTGAAGCAATGAGAGAGCAAGATGTTGACGTCACTGTGTGCAAAGCTTAACTGCCACGCGGAGTGTGGCTACGACCCTCGTGAGCTCTAGTGAGTCTCTGTTATTGACTGCCCACTGGATGTGGGTGGGGCCATATTCTGAGCCATCCCACCCTGTGGGACGGTCAAGAACAAAAGTGTTCCACTTAATCATCCAGGTCTCTGCTGCAGACCTCACTGCCATGGCTTGTGCAGCCTGTCGGCCAAACAGTTTGTGATGGTTGTTCCTATGAAAGTGTAATGCACTTTCCAGTGTGTCTTTGGTGTTAAATGCCCAGTGCAACAATTACTCACGTGATAGACAGGAGGTTTTACACAATGAACTTACAATATACTGTCTTAAAGGAAACACTCACTGCCTCCTCAGTACACATTTTACTTTATGTCTTACTCTGACGTTTTTCCAGTTGCAAGGGTAATCTAATGTACCGTTCCTTCAGAAAGTATTTACACCCGTTGACTTTTTTCACATTTTGTTGTGTTACACCCTGAATTTAAAATGGTTGAAATTGAGATTTTTTTGGTGACTGATCTATACATAATACCCCACAATGTCAAAGTGGAATTTGTTTTTTAAATTTTTTACAAGATAATTAAATGAAAAGCTGAAATGTCTCAAGTTAATAAGTATTCAACAACCCCTTATAATATTGATCTCAGGTACCAATATTGAGCTCAGGTACATCCAATTCCTTTTGATCATCCTTGAGACGTCTCTACAACTTAAGTGGAGTCCAACTGTGGCCAATTCAAATGATTGGACATATTTTAGAAAGAAACACACCTTTCTATACAAGATCCCACAGTTGATAGTGCAAGTCAGAGAACTTAGTAGAACTCTGAAATATATTTGTGAGGAGGCATAAATCTGGGGAAAGGTATAAAACAATGTCAGGAGTGTTGAAAGTTCCCAAGAACAGAGTGAGCTCCATCATTAGGAAATGGAAAAATATGGAACTACCCAGACACTTCCTAAAGCTGACCGTCCAACCAGAGGTGTAGTTTGACTTCTCTACCTGGGAAGCAAGGGCTTAATATTAAGAAGCATTCTGAGTATTGCGCTGCAATACATGTCCCCTACCGGCAGTCTGTCGTCCGGAAAACTGTTGGGGAATATTACCAAAGTTCAAAGTGCCATAACTTTGTCAAAAATGATCGAAACGTCGTGAAGTTCGAACTTCATCCGTACGTTATCATGAGGAAACCACGTACCAAGTTTGAAATCATTAGCATTAAGAGTTTAGAAAAAAAAGTCCGGAAAACTGTTCTTTGCGTGACGGACTGACAGACTGACAGACTGACAGACGGAGGGACGGAGTGCAAACCCATAGTCCCCTACGATGTACATCGGTAGGGGACTAATAATGGGTAGCTAAGTGTGACTTCAAAAATTACCGTTTGTTAGTGTAGTTACAGTGTACATGAAATCACTAATACAGTTTACGTTCATTATTGTTACTCACATTTAAATACGGGATGTTTTTATCTTAATTGTAAACTAATGAAAATTTTTTATGTGGGGGCATTCCCCCCTAACCTCCCCTTCCCCCCAAACTCTTCCGGTGCATCCAACCAAACTGAGTAACCAGGCAAGAAGGACCCTGGTCAGGGAGTTGATCTAGGACTCAATAACCACTGTGAGAGAACCACAGAGTTCCTTGGCTGAGATGGAAGAACCTGCCAGGAGTACAACAGTCTCAGCAGCACTTCACAAATGTAGGCTTTATGGGAAAGTAGCCAGACAGAAGCCACTCCTGACAAAAATGCACATGACAGCACACCTGTGTTTGCAAAAAGGCAGTTGAAAGACTCTGAGAGCACGAGGCCAAATATTATGTGGTCTGATGAGACGAAAATTAAACTGTATGGCCTGATGCAAAGTGCTACGACTGGCATAAACTGAGCACAGCTCATGACCCATCTGACACCATTCCTACCGCGAAACATGGTGGTGGCAGCATCATGCTTTGGGGATACTTTTCATCGGCAGGGACTGGGATACTTGTAAGGATAGAGGGACCAATGAATGTAGCCAAATACGGGCAAATATGTAAGGAGAACCTGCTTTAGAGTGCAAAAGACCTTAGACTGCGGTGAAGATTTACGTCCCAACAGGATAAAGACCCCAAGCATACAGCTAAAGCAACACTGGAATGGCCTCATAACAAGAACGTGAAAGTCCTTGAGTGGCCCATCCAAAGCCCAAACCTGAATCCCATGAAGAATCTGTGGAAAGACTTGAAGAATGCTATTCATATCTGCAAAAGCTCGAAAATCTGAGCTTGAGCAAATCTGCAAGGAATAATGGGAGAAACTCCCCAAATCCAGATGTGCAATGCTGATACAGACATACCCAAGAAGACTTAAAGCTGCTATCGCTGCTAAAGTCGCTTCTATGAAGTATTGACTCAGGGGGCTGAATACTTATGTAAATTAGATATTTCTTTCTTTCATTTTAAATTATTTTGTAAAGATTTCTAAAAAAATAAAATCCACTGCCACCAAAAAAGGTATTCATTATGGATTATGCAATTTCACCATGTGAGTCATGCTCACTATTCAAGCCAGGATGTAAAAATCACTATTCAAGGTGCCTTTTCATATACCCATTATACAGTATATATACAGTCACGTGAAAAAGTAAGTACACCCCATGTAAAGTTTTGACTTTTTCAACATATTTCAACATACAGCTATTTGATCTTCATTTCAACAATATTAATAGATAAAGGTGATATAATATAACAAATATCATGAAACATTTACATTTTGTAGTCCATTGTATAATTTAAATAAACATAAATGCAAATTTCGCATGTGGAAAAAGTAAGTGCACCCTTGTCTCTAATAGGGGGTATTGCCCCCTTTGGCAGAAACAACCTCAAGTAGGCATTTCTTATAACTGTCTACCAGTCTCTGACATCGACTGGGAGAAATTTTTGCCCACTCCTCCATGCAGAATTCTTTCAGCTGTGCGATGTTTGAGGGGTTTCTTGCATGCACAGCTCGTTTAAAATCCCCCCACAACATCTCGATGGGATTTTGATCCGGGCTTTGACTTGGCCATTCCAGAACCCTCCATTTCTTTCTTTTCAGCCATTCCTTGGTGGATTTACTGGTATGTTTAGGGTCGTTTTCATGTTGCAAGGTCCACTCTCGGTTGAGCTTCAACATTCCGACAGATGGCCTCACATTATCCTCAAGCACTCTCTGGTACAATGAAGAATTCATAGTGGATTATATGATGGTGAGCTGCCCAGGCCCTGTTGAAGCAAAGCTGCCCCAAACCATAATATTTCCACCACCATGCTTTACAGTTGGTATCAGGTTCTTGTGGTCAAATGCTGTCTTTGGGTTTCGCCAAACATGTCTTCTGGTACTGTGGCCAAATAGCTCTACCTTTGACTCATCTGTCCAGAGCACATTGTTCCAGAAGTGCTGGTCTTTGCCTACGTGTTCATTGGCAAACGTTAGTCTTGCCCTGATGTTCTTTCTGGACAGGAAAGGTTTCCTCCTGGCACACCTCCCATGTTGATCAAATTTGTGCAGCCTCTTTCTAATGGTAGACTCGTGCACTTTGACATCAACAGTGGCAAGAGCTACCTGTAGGTCCCATGATGACATTCTGGGGTTCTTAGAGACTTCTTTCAGCATCTTGCAGTCTGCTCTCGGGCTGAACTTGCTGGAGCGGCCTGGCCTGAACAAGTTGGCAGTTGTTTGGAATCTTCTCCACTTGTAGATGATCTTTCGGACAGTCGAATGATTGATTTCAAATTGTTTGGAGATCTTTTTAAATCCCTTCCCAGACTCGTAGGCATCTATAACCTTCTTTCTGACGGCCTCAGAGAGCTCTTTTGATCTGGGCATGGTGACGCCACACACTTCAACAACAAAGAGCAAACCAAACTAAATGTCTGAGGTTTAATTAAGACAGGTTCCTCCAAGATCCTCTCTAATGATGTTCTAAGCATTTGCACCTGAGCTGGTGCACCTGATTCTAATTTAAGGTATTTGAAGTAGTGATAAATGTAGGGGTGTACTTATTTTTTCCACATGCGAAATTTGCATTTATGTTTATTTAAATTATACAATGGACTACAAAATGTAAATGTTTCATGATATTTGTTATATTATATCACCGTTATCTATCAATATTGTTGAAATGAAGATCAAATAGCTGTATGTTGAAATATGTTGAAAAAGTCAAAACTTTACATGGGGTGTACTTACTTTTTCACGTGACTATATACTAGCTTGGTGAGGCGAGCGCAGTCGTTACTGAGGAACGGGCTTATTTTAGCTGTGGATAATGACAGCACCTGAGTTGCTGTGTTGTCATGATTTACACCAATCATAATACAAACAATTATTTTGCACAAATTTATTTGTAGTGTTTGTGACATTACATTTTTATAGGCAATTTCGGTTGAAGATCTAGATTGAAAAAATATAAAAAATAAAAATAAAAAAAAACCTCAGCACATACATACGGAAGGGGTAGGTGCAGACTGGAAGTTTGGGACGATTACTCCTCACCACCACGAAATTAAAAATACCTCACCACCAAGTAATTAAAAACACCTCACCACCAAGTAATTTAAAACACCTCACCACCAAGTAATTTAAAACACCTCACCCTCATGTAATTGAAAATACCTCAGCCCCACCTAATTTAAAATACCTCACCACCACGTAATCCAAAACACCTCACCCCCATGTAATTCAAAACACCTCACCACCATGTAATTTAAAACAGCTTACCACCACATAATTTAAAACACCTCACCACCACGTAATTCAAAACACCTTACCCCCATGTAAATCAAAACACCTCACCACCACATAAATTAAAACACATCACCACCACGTAATTCAAAACACCTTACCCCCATGTAATTCAAAACACCTTACCACCATGTAATTCAAAACACCTCACCACCACATAAATTAAAACACCTCACCACCACGTAATTCAAAACACCGTAACCACCACGTAATTCAAATCACCTCACCACCAAGTAATTCAAAACACCTCACCACCACGTAATTCAAAACACCTTACCCCCATGTAATTCAAAACACCTTACCCCCATGTAAATCAAAATACCTCACCACCACATCATTTAAAACACCTCACCACCACGTAATTCAAAACACCTTACCCCCATGTAATTCAAAACCCTTACCACCATGTAATTCAAAACACCTTACCCCCATGTAAATCAAAACACCTCACCACCACATCATTTAAACACCTCACCACCACGTAATTCAAAACACCTTACCCCCATGTAATTCAAAACACCTTACCACCATGTAATTCAAAACACCTCACCACCACATAAATTAAAACACCTCACCACCACGTAATTCAAAACACCGTAACCACCACGTAATTCAAATCACCTCACCACCAAGTAATTCAAAACACCTCACCACCAAGCAATTCAAAACACCTCACCACCAAGTAATTCAAAACACCTCATCACCAACTAATTTCTAAACACCTCACCACCACATGATTTAAAAACAGCTCACCACCACATAATTCAAAATACCTCACCACCACGTGATTCAAAACCACCACCACTTTGTTAAAAACACTTCACAACCACGGAAACAAACGTTTTTGGGAGTAGTTCAGCGACAACAGACACTGCCCAGATGTGTAGATATAGATAAATGACTACCTGAGTTGCTGTTTTGTCATGGTTTACACCAATCATAATTCAAACAATCATAATGCACAAATGTATTTGTAATATACGTGATATTACATTTTATAAACAATTGAAGTTGAAAACTTAAGTTGAAAAAAAAAATTTCCCCCCAAAAAAAACACTTTCAAAAACATTTTCAAAAAAATACCCTTAGGACATACCGACGGAAGAGATAGGTGCATACCAGAAGTTTAGTAGGATTTCACAAAAGTTTGAGGGAGTAGTTCAGTGACAAGACAACACAAGACAACACAGACACTGCACAGATATATATATATATATATATATCCATATGCATCGACATTAGTCTTTCTCTTGAGTACTGTTGTTTGCTTGTACAGTGGCAAAATTGTAAATTCCTGCTATGACTAGTGCTGGGAACTGCAATGGCAAACCACACATTGTATTCTCAGCCTTGTGACTGCTTTGGCAACACCGACACCCTGGAAAGAGCATGAACGTGAACAGGGTTTACTCTGCTGAGCAAATTAACCTGGTAGTAAGTACTTGTACTACTACTACGACTACTACTACTGCAAGTCATTCTAACGGCGTTACTTCTCACAAACTGACCTTTCAGGCCCTACCTTATTGTGGGTTTGGTCCAAGCCTCACAAACTGCCTTTTCAGGCCTGATTTGTGACTGGTGGGAATTTATTCAGGGTATTCATGATAACTCTCCTCTTTTCAAATGATGCTGTGGTGTCTTAGACATCCCTCCCATGACCGGTGCTGGTAGATGGGTACTCCAGCTGAGCATCCTTCCGATGGACGGCACACTCAATTATTCCTCTCCTTGCATGCGGAACACAAGGTTGACAGTTTATAGGTGGGAACAGATTTGTACCCAGGCTAGGTGGTTTAAAGACAAGTGTGTACATCATTAAAGCTATCCTGCCAGCCCCATACAATAACGATAGATCACACTGAAAAAATTTACATCCGTAGGTAGTTGTGCTTATTTTATTACAAAGTATGCATTTTGCAAATTCAGTATTGAGTAGAAGACAGATTTTCACTCATCTGCTTGTTCTATTGCATTTCTCCAGAGACCAGTTTGTAGTCCCATGAGCAGTCTACCTCGGAAAGGAATAAATAATGCAAAAAGCAGTCAGGGTTCCAAACATATGCACCGTCTCATAAGCGATGACTTTCATCCACCTCTGCAACATTCGCTCTCCACTGGCGACGATCGTGGGTTCCACTAACAAGCTTGTTAACCTTAACAATTCCATGAACCTACTTTTCTAACCATAAAGAGTGTTCGCTTTGGAGATACTTGAATGGTGTTCTCTTTGAACATTCATTGCTTCTGTTGCTTTGTGCTCCTGTCCATTTCCTTTATATGTGGGTTGTTGCCTAAACAATTATTATTTGTATGAGTGAAGCGGAATCCCTTGTAGTCTGATGGGAGTATTGGAATTTTGTGAAATTTCTGGTTAATTTCACTCGAAAGGTTTCTGCTATAGATCAATGTTGTAGAGAATTTTGTAGTACCTGAAAATTAGCCAGAAAGACACAGATTGTGGTGTGATGCAAAATTAGATCTAATGAATGCAATTATTAATATGGTCTGACACCACGGTAAATATACAAATGTTTCTGAGTCATCTTGATCTGATGTCTGCAATATATATATATATTTTTTTTTTCTAAAAAAATGAATGAATGATCGTTTTAAGGCCATTTTCCCCGCTAGAGCGGGGGTTATCCTTGCGGGCCCCATGACAATCATGGTTACCTGTTTGAGGCAATGTTTTTATGGCCGGATGCCCTTCCTGACGCCAACCCTTGGTCACCTCTTACGATGCGCAGGGATACGGTGTACCTATTCTAAATCTGGGTACACACCGTGATCATTCATCCCAGCAAGCTGGTACTCAATTTGCCGACCTCGGAAGGATGACAGGCTGAGTCAACCCCCCTGGCGTTAATTCAGCGATCGACTCTGATTCGAACCCAGGATCCTAGGATCCCAAGCCGGCACCCTAACCACTAAGCCAACACCAGGCATACATGTATATACATACATGGTGGTGTATATCCGTGTTAAGATAGCTAATCGTGACATTTTTCCATGGCCAATTCTAATAACAAAAGTAATACCACTAAATATAATAGCATAATATTAATGTTATTACAAAACTATATTTATACGAGCAATATCCGGTCTCACGAGGGTGTTTTCCTCCTTGAACAAGCGCCATGTTAATGTGTATAAATAGCTAATTTTGGCATTTAGTGTGGGCAACCCAAAATATTATATACCGCAAACACCTTTTGAAACAGTCGCAACTGCTGTTTAACACTAAACAGTCGCAATCTCTTCCTGAGGTTTCGCATATGGAGTGGGTGTACTAGTAAGCTAAATACATCACCCCAAAAACCCCTCCCATCTCCCCACCCATGTATACATATTATGTACTTATAGGTGCCCTGTTGCAGCATTTCTTTCCCCTTTATTTGCTCAACAAGATTGTTTTCATTTATTTGCCTCCACCTTTCATTTTCTCCAATATCCTCCTTCCTTCCCATCCCTTTCTGAAGCCTGATTCCACTGTTTTTGGACTGAGAAAGGTATGCCACGCCAGCTATGAATGCACAAGCAGCATATGCGTCTACCACACACCATATTGTACATAATCCCCACAAGTATATCACGAGAGACAGCCAGACAATTACATATTAAAACGTATGAGCTTTTCTGGTTGACAAAAGCCAATGTTTCTACTCATTCACAACAGCTTCCTATAGGATAGGTCATACTACAGTGAATATATAGGTACAAGACTATTGTACTCTTGACCTCTTTGACCATTTAGTACTCTGAGTGAGCTGGCCAAAAAGGTCGAAAATACAATGTTGTCGTATCTATGACACTGCAGTACAACCTATCTTGTATGGGGATGGGGGGCGGCAGTGAGTGAGTAGCAGGATCTGCTTCAACACCCCGCACAAAGCCACAAGAGTTTGGCGAAAGCTGGTCTTCAATGATCTGGGAAGTTTTGTCTCATGTTGTGCAGTTCCACTCTTCTTTGCACATTTGTACTGCACTTTCGACATTTACTGTTACTTGGATGGTCTCCCATTGACTTGGACACCTCTGACGTGCCTTAGATATTGTGATATCTCTGCCACTTGCACTCACTCACAGCTTGCTACATTCTATACTATTTCTCACTTACTTTTTCTCACTTACTTTTTCCACATGTGAAATTTGCATTTATGTTTATTTAAATTATACAATGGACTACAAATGTAAATGTTTCATGATATTTGTTACATTATATCACCTTTATCTATCAATATTGTTGAAATGAAGATCAAATAGCTGTATGTTGAAATATGTTGAAAAAGTCAAAACTTTACATGGGGTGTACTTACTTTTTCACGTGACTGTACATACATAGAATATTGCATTTTATTTGATCTATTGGCAAAAGATCTATTTCCCACCTTTGGTCACAGCATCATGAGGCAGTGGTCAGTGGGAACACCAACCAAACCCTCTGGATTTCAGTGTATTTGCAGCTGGGACTTGAAACAGGAGAAGGCACCTCTTCAGTCCAGGCCCAACAGTGAATATAACTCTATTTTAAGTGGGTATAGCAGCTCTATCCCCCCCCCCCCCCCTCCGACCGATTTGATTCCCCAAGTCATCAGATGAGCATCCGAAGAGGTCTAGTGGCAGAAAGTGCAAGTTCAGTCAACTTCAGGTATCTGTGGTGGCTCTCAGCAGGAAGTCATTATGTTGGAAGTGAACAGCCCGGGTTCAACTGACATACATCCCATTACTGTCAACAATACGGTACAGTTGTCTCTACCTTGTATTGTTGAGCTTGGGCTCGAGATGCAATTTCCCCTTGGCTCTTACATCGGTGTATGAATCGAATCTTAGTTTATTAGGACAGTCTGTCTTTTATTAGAGCTCACTTCCTGGAATGCGCACGGCTGAGATTTCTAAGTTCAGATGCTTAACAGCTGTAATCACAATTGCCTTTCGCACAACCTAGCCTGGTGTCTTGTCTTGTCCTCAACATGGTGTCAAGTATCACGTTTCGCATCAGCAGATCTTGTGGTTGGCAAAAAGAAAGGAATTGGATGAAACGCGAGTTTTGATGTTTACGTTGTGATTTAGGGATGTTTCATTTTAACCGAGAGTTGAGATTTACGGTGACACTCAAAATCTATTAGTCATGCATAGATGTCTAGCTCCCTTTTATGTTTTATTTCTACATCTCGCATCCCCTTACCAACTTCACTCACCCAAATGCAAGGATCATTAAATGTGGGAAATAAACTGAAACAACATCATTCGCTACAACTGAACAAGCTTCAACTTTGTAATACTATGGAAAAACACTACCGTAAGTTGTTTTTTATGCTTTACAACGTCTTGTTTATATATTTTATAGAAGTTGAACATGTTATAAAAGTTTTCTGAAAAACGAAACTTCTGGGGAATGATTAATTGCTAAATGAAACAGCATGACTGTCTATTTTTTTTGCTGAGGAGCAACTACCTTTTAGAACAGTGACAACACCATTCTCTGTTGCGAAATGGTTATACTTATAGTATCAACTTTTGAGTCTAAAAGGGTGGCAGTTCGAATCCCCATCAAAATCATACCAGGGGCTGTAATAAATTGTACGTGCTGCTTCCTTGTTTGTCGTTTGGCATTTATAACAATAGAGCATGGACAAACAACCAGAGGTTGTCAACCTTTTTGTAGGCCTTGATGGGCCCATAATTGCTTCTTGTATTGAACTTCCTTCTTTAGGGCGGCAAAAAGGGTTGGCGTCAGGAAGGGCATCCGGCCGTAAAACATTGCTTCAAAAAGGGGACCGAAAAACAACAACAACCACGGTTCCCGAAAAAGGCCAACCCCCGCTTGCGGGGAAAAATGGCCTCTAAAGGTGGTTATTATTATTATATATTTTATTGGACTTCCTTTTTAGGGAACATATACTGTATTATTATAGACTAGTAAAAAAGCCCGTCAAATATGATAGGTTGGAACAGTTTATTCGACGGTGAAGCCTCGTGAGTGTGTCAAAGTCTGAAGCCTCGGCCTTGTGTCAGGTGTGCTTCTATCTACTTTATTTATAAGGCATCATATTGATGTAAATGAACACTCGTTTTACTCTGAGTGCGTTTCACATCACGTGCAGTGAATTTCACCTCCGTGCGCCTTGTATTTATTGTTATATTTAAAAAACGTTCCTGTACACCGCCCTTGAGGCTCGGTTTGCAAGCCACCATCTACAATTCCAATAGAATAGACATAGTTACTCTTTTATGGAAAATGTTTTTCGAATTTGTTTCATATTCCAAAATAGACCACAGTGAACACACATTCGTGTTAATAGATTGGCCTTAAAACCTACCCTGATGAAGTGGGACAGACATCTGTACAAACACACAAACTGACACTGTGCTTTATATTGTAGATAACTAGCAGAAGCACGTGGTAAAAATAGCACAATATAAACAAGACCGAAAGTCTAACAGTGGCATAGCCGGGCTTGTGAAATATTATAAACCACAAACACACATGATTAGCTTTTTAAACAGTCGCTAATGCTGTTTATAACATTGAACAAATAAATTTGGAGGAATCCAGACATCCATGAGGTAAGTTTTACTTTCAGAACTGAGGGAAGATCTACTGTAATCTAGATTATACCCCACAAGGGTTGGGTACGTACCGTTTTGTTGGAAGAGACGTAACGCCGATGCTTTCAATATTTGATGGTCATTTTAACAATCGGTTTGTTTGTGTTTCACACTAAATGAAAAACGTAAATGTAGAGCATGGCGATTGTGATATATGACAGGTTCGACGATATGTTCGGCATGAACGGCATATAAATCAAAATGGCGGTTTGTGGAGAGTCAGCCGCCATACCGCCGTAATGACATCAGACATAATCGCATCACCCTGTCATGTGACCAGATCCTCAGCTCTGATTGGTATACGTTTGAGGGGACATACATACATACAGACGGACAAACACTGTTCTCGACGGCATTGCCCCATGGGCTATGCCGTAAAAAATGGAAAAAAAGAGGAAGCCTATTCTTATTGTGCTGGATGAAAGAGCTATATCTATATTGTAAAAGGAGCCATGTCTGTCTGCCTGTTTGTCTGTTTGTCGTGTTATAACTTGAGAACGGATTAACGGATTTCAATAAATCCAACTACGGTGGATTTGGGTAACTCCTGGGAGTGTTTGTGACCACCTCCCTCCCGCCCCCCCCCCCCCAATTTTTTTTTGTTTTTATGGTTACATGGACACGCGTGTCAAAACTGAAAATTCCAACACGTGACACGGAGAGCAGGATCCCTGCACGGAGTTGGTTAACCCTGCACGGAGTTGGTTAGCCCTGCACGGAGAGCAGTATCTCCCAGGAAATTTTTCTTCCCCCATAGATTAGCCATTGCAGCAAAGATAGGTATTTCCGTCAGCGAAGCGACGGGTCTTATATTCTAGTATATATTAAGAGCAAAGAAAAAATAATTTCGGCAGTGATTGAGGTAGCGGTCTGTTGCCTATACACCACCTGGATTAAAAAAATTTGTCTGATTGAAAATATTACAATTTTCCTGTAGGTTTGGATTAGGTTGAAGCAATTTTTACTTAATATTGTTTTCTCACCGTGGAGCATTTCGCTATTACAGGGTGGGACAGACAGACACATTAGCCTATCATGTGTATATGTATATATAAATATATATATATTGTTTTTTATTTATTTGTTTTTTTTTTGATGTACAAAGCTTTCGACTGTCTTTAATATCCTGTGTGAAAATTGCTTTTCCATTGCTTTTCAAAACTGTCATTTTTCAGCTTACGTTCTTTGACAAATGTCTTGGATTTTTCCCCTTTGATATAAGATAAACTATGCCCATGATGCTTGGGTTTGTCCTTAAAGGGGCTCGCATGCACTCAAAACCTGCCCTTCTTATCTCTCCACCCAGTTATGCGCGTTGTCTGCCGATTGCACGGACATTTTGATGCAACCAGCCGCTGCTGCGGTGCCTTTGAGGTGAGGACGGGAGTTTGGAGTTTGGCCAAGGTACCAGCACACAGTGGCAGACTCTTTAAACAGGTCCACTCACGTGCTTTAAAGTTTACACAAGTGAAGCAGACTTGCTTCACTTGCAAAACCTCTGGATTCTGACCAATTAACCATCATAAAGACAGGTGTGACCATAATTAGGTCAGTCAGAGTTACGTCTTTCCAAGCATGACCTATTGAGGGGGAGGCTGTGGGAAAGTGAATTTTTTGCATTGTGCTTTTATTTATTTATTTATCCATTTGGCATACCTAGCGTGCGCTGTTGTAGTTTGTCATTTTCTATTGCATCACATTCACCACTGCCCGCATGAGGATGTGTTCTGGCTTGGCGGAGGAGGTTGCGGTAACACAATCTGCGTGTCCTTCGTGTGTTTCGGGTAATCCGTAAAACCTGAGCGAGCAAAACGTGACGCCATGCTCATTGGAACACATGCTTTCTTTAGCGCTGTTTGGAGTCTCGGTCCAAGGTAATTGAGCCTTTATGTAAACCACTCAAACTCTCGTGTTGTAAAAGCATCGCCATGCGGACTGGAGAAGCCTGGCGGGCAGGGACGCAAAAAGCATTCCTGTGTTTATCTTCAGTCGAAATGGAGCCGGGCCACTGGAAGGAACGGTTGTATTTTGTTTTGGAGCAACTCTCTCCCAACCCTTGCAAGTCTTTCTATGGATATTGTTGGCTCGGACAGAGAAGAGGAAGACCACTGAAAGGTTATAGGCCTTTGTGAAAGTTTTAGAACATATCAAGCTGACATTTTGTTTTTCTGCTCTGTCTGAAGGCTCATGGGAGAGCTTGTACTCAAGAGAAAGAGTACAAGTGGAATTTTTCGAAAACTTTGAATCACTAAAATTAAACCTAGTGTGGGATGCAAGTACGCCTATTTGTGGACATTAGCATTTGTACTATGGCCAAGAGAGAGGCGAATGCATCCCTGCGGCCCTGCATACCAATGTGTCGAATGCAGACAGAGCAAGCACGTGGACTGGCCATAAACAATTCCAATAGCCTCGTGTATGGGATCTGAGCCTGGGATCCCAGCATCATGTGCCAATTCCTCAGGGGTGAGCACCAAAACACACCATTCGTGGGTAATGCCACCAAAACAACGATGTATGTTGGCAAATCTGGTTGAACAAGTGGCATCGGATCATATGCAACAATTGTAAGCGGTGCAGATTTAAGGGCATTATGGCCGAGATGTACCCACACTCGCCTCGAAGTCTTCTCGCCCGTGTTTGAATCTGGGCCCAGCTATAAACTGTCATCCTGGTGTGTCACAGGCAGGGAGAGTCAACAATGTGTGTGCCATCTTTTGGGTGAACGTTAAACTCGGTGGTCCATCTGCCAGCACTAATTGGTGGACTTAAATATCCCAGCGTGTCCATAGTGAAGAGTACCCAGGCTATCGTTGGAACCCTGAACAAATTACAAATTCCTACCCAAATCTCCGTCGAACTTCCGGCCTGGCCAGCCGACTTGGGCCAAACTTCACCGGCCCACCCCAAAAAGAACATGGGAGTAGTTGTGGACTTTAAAGAAGAAGAAGTGAAAAATTTGTGGTCTACCTGAGCTTTTTTTTTTTTTTTTTTTCAAGTTACGGCCTTTTCAGCAGAATAGCGAATAAGGAAGGAAGGAAAGCGATAGCAGAGTTACTCCCATTAAGCATGCCTAATTGCCGGACTGCCGCACTCCTTGTGTGCTGTTGCTAAATTGCATTTGAATACATGACTTGCTCTGCGGCTTTTGCATTATCCGCAACCACCACTAAATTTGAGGCCCGAGATTCCCTCCCCTGCAGGGAGACAGCCGGATGAAGAGAATTACCTTCACGCACTCCCCCTGCAGCCTTTGATAGGCCACTGGAAAAGACTGTCCGGCTCCTGATTGGCCGTGCTGTTTCCAGCCTGTCTGGGCCCCGATGATTTTCCCTTAGTTCCTCGCAGACTTTTTCAGAGTTATAATGGAGACGGTGCAACTGTCTCGACGTTTTATTCTCGCAAAAAACTTTTCGTTTTGGTTTTTACCTTCTCGGTGCAAATAGTAAAACACTTGTTTTTATGTTGCGGAGGAAAACACTTGTGTTTTACACTCGGATGACAGGAATGGCATCCATGTTCAAACCGTTTCTGGGAGAACGCGTACGTCACCGCTTGAGCTCAGGGATCTTGCTTTCGGTAGTGAAGGTCGTTTCTAAAATAAAGGCTTTGCTTTCATCCCACGCTCCATTGCCTCTTGCCTTGTAACTTCTCAGGCCTAGCTCCGCCAGAGTTCCTCCCACTATCCGTGCTTATAGCCGACTGATCTCCTCGACCTTTTCCAACCCCGCGGCTCCTCTCCCAGCCTGTCCTCGATATGTTTTGACTGTTCTGCCTGTGAGTGCATTTCCAGGCCGTCTGGCTGGCAGACTTTTCCATGCAGACGGGCCAGCTGGAGCCATTTGACGACTCTCCCTCCTAATTCTGCGGGCACGTCACTTTCCTTGTGGTAGCGCTCTCTGTTCGGCCTGACATTTCTCGTCAGTTGATAGGGGCCCCGTGTACTTGCTTGACACTTGACATGGCACAACAGAAAAAATAATTGGGGAGGAGGAAAGGCAGGGCCAAGGCCAGGGCTGCAAGACGTTTCCACCAAGCTTGGGATTGCGAAAGGGTTCGATTTGAGAAGAGGTCAGAAATCTCAGTAGGTTCATATATTCAATATTCATTTCAAGTACCGATTAAAAATCATTGCATCCAACGAATCATAAATGAGAGCATTGATTGAATATTTGTTCTAGGCCTAGTTTTAACAGAATGGATCATGTGAAACTTCAATGGATAAGCCTGTTTGGCTTGTCAGGCCTGTTTGGCTTCAGCATCTGAGCACATTACTCAGGATGCTGTGGTGTCAGGTTTAAATCCCCACATGGACCGTGCTGATTTTTTTTCCCATTGTCTGCTAAAGTCTTTGCAATTTGTCTGAAGTACACCGTCTCTCAACGTTTAGGCCTGCATGCGCTGCAAGCGCCTCCACTGGACCACTGCTAGATAAAAATCGGTTTATTTATCAACTCCGGTGAGGCTGGGATTGGCTTTGGAATGGGAATGCTTTTGGAAACACTATGTGTATATGTTCAAAGGGTTCATGAAAAATAAACCGTGCAAAGAAGTATTTATCTCTAAACCCTCCCTCTTCTCCTGCTCTCACAAAACTTTCCTTCATACCGTGTTTAGCAGCTTCTGGGGCCCATCTTTAGAAGGTCCCTCGGCTTACCCAACAAGCAGCGTTTGCAGCCTTCAGCCAGACAGGGCATGACTCACCTGAAGGAGGCACGGCAGTATTAACGCGTGTCTGGGCCTCCATCTTGGCACCGAGCCTCACCTTAAGCATAAGCAAGGCCCGCTGACGAGCTATTATTTCTCACGTTTATCTGCCCGTGGTGGCAGTCTCTCTTTCTCATTCTGCTGCCCAAGCTCCGGGCATGGCCAGAGACTCTGTGCGTCCCGTTTTGGCTCTGCTCTCTTTCAACACGGCCTGCATTCTGTCACGGACGGCCTCCAAAAGCAGCCGCAGATATGTGTGTTGGACCGTTGGAGCATTCCTGAGGTCCCACGCGTTTAAACTGGCTCGTGTAATTTTGCATCAATTGAAGAAAAGGTATTTTAGGTCATCAGCATCACCCTCCCTCTATCGCTGGCCTTCCTTTTCCTTTAACACTGGTCTCGATATGGCTGCCACTATCACGGTAACAACAGCCAAATAGACCATGTTTGATATCGCCCAGGGCTGGCAGGATGGCCGAGAGGATTGCACAAACACCTCTCGGCCATCTATCCTGGGTAGGAATCCAGACCCAGACAGAAACTCTCGTGTCATTCCAGTGTTTCACTGGCGGGGTGATCCATCCTGACTGTGAAACATCCTTCGGATGGACATAAAGCTTGGGGTTCCATCTGCCGGCATTAGCTGGTGGACGTTACATACATCCTCCTGTGACCTTCGCTATTGCAGGCACCATAAAAGGCACATGCTGAGACAGCAATGGCAAACCACCCCAGTTGCAAAGAAACTGCTTCAGCTTCACCGACACAAAAACAGAGTATGGTACATTACAATCTCAAAAACACAGTATGGTACATCAGAATCTTAAAAACAGAGTATGGTACATCAGAATCTCAAAAACAGAGTATGGTACATCAGAATCTCAAAAACAGAGTATGGTACATCATAATCTCAAAAACAGAGTATGGTACATCAGAATCTCAAAAACAGAGTATGGTACATCAGAATCTCAAAAACAGAGTATGGTACATTACAATCTCAAAAACACAGTATGGTACATCAGAATCTTAAAAACAGAGTATGGTACATCAGAATCTCAAAAACAGAGTATGGTATATCAGAATC
This sequence comes from Myxine glutinosa, assembly GCF_964187855.1. NCBI lineage: Eukaryota > Metazoa > Chordata > Myxini > Myxiniformes > Myxinidae > Myxine > Myxine glutinosa. Next base: position 169,311,195 of record NC_136263.1, read on the forward strand.
TCAAAACAGAGTATGTTACATCAGAATCTCAAAAACAGAGTATGGTACATCAGAATCTCAAAAACAGAGTATGGTACATCATAATCTCAAAAACAGAGTATGGTACATCAGAATCTCAAAAACAGAGTATGGTACATCAGAATCTCAAAAACAGAGTATGGTACATCAGAATCTCAAAACAGAGTATGGTACATCAGAATCTCAAAAACAGAGTATGGTACATCAGAATCTCAAAAACAGAGTATGGTACATCAGAATCTCAAAAACAGAGAATGGTACATCAGAATCTCAAAACAGAGTATGGTACATCAGAATCTCAAAAACAGAGTATGGTACATCAGAATCTCAAAAACAGAGTATGGTACATCAGAATCTCAAAAACAGAGTATGGTACATCAGAATCTCAAAAACAGAGTATCGTACATCAGAATCTCAAAAACAGAGTATGGTACATCAGAATCTCAAAACAGAGTATGATACATCAGAATCTCAAAAACAGAGTATGGTACATCAGAATCTCAAAAACAGAGTATGGTACATCAGAATCTCAAAAACAGAGTATGGTACATCAGAATCTCAAAACAGAGTATGGTACATCAGAATCTCAAAAACAGAGTATGGTACATCAGAATCTCAAAAACAGAGTATGGTACATCAGAATCTCAAAAACAGAGTATCGTACATCAGAATCTCTAAAACAGAGTATCGTACATCAGAATCACAAAAACAGAGTATGGTACTTCAGAATCTTCAGAACAGAGTATGGTACATTAAAATCTTAAAAACAGCATATGGTACATTATAATCTCAAAAACAGAGTATGGTACATTATAATCTCAAAAACAGAGTATGGTATATCAGAATCTCAAAAACAGAGTATGGTACATCAGAATCTCAAAAACAGAGTATGGTACATCAGAATCTCAAAAACAGAGTATGGTACATCATAATCTCAAAAACAGAGTATGGTACATCAGAATCTTAAAAACAGAGTATGGTACATCATAATCTCAAAAACAGAGTATGGTACATTATAATCTCAAAAACAGAGTATGGTACATCAGAATCTTAAAAATAGAGTATGATACATCAGAATCTCAAAAACAGAGTATGGTACATCAAAATCTTTAAAACAGCATATGGTACATTATAATCTCAAAAACAGAGTATGGTACATTATAATCTCAAAAACAGAGTATGGTACATCAGAATCTCAAAAACAGAGTATGGTACATCAGAATCTCAAAAACAGAGTATGGTACATTACGATCTCAAAAACAGAGTATGGTACATCAGAATCTCAAAACAGAGTATGGTACATCAGAATCTCAAAAACAGAGTATGGTACATCAGAATCTCAAAAACAGAGTATGGTACATCAGAATCTCAAAAACAGAGTATGGTACATCAGAATCTCAAAACAGAGTATGGTACATCAGAATCTCAAAAACAGAGTATGGTACATCAGAATCTCAAAAACAGAGTATGGTACATCAGAATCTCAAAAACAGAGTATGGTACATCAGAATCTCAAAAACAGAGTATGGTACATCAGAATCTCAAAAACAGAGTATGGTACATTACAATCTCAAAAACACAGTATGGTACATCAGAATCTTAAAAACAGAGTATGGTACATCAGAATCTCAAAAACAGAGTATGGTATATCAGAATCTCAAAACAGAGTATGTTACATCAGAATCTCAAAAACAGAGTATGGTACATCAGAATCTCAAAAACAGAGTATGGTACATCATAATCTCAAAAACAGAGTATGGTACATCAGAATCTCAAAAACAGAGTATGGTACATCAGAATCTCAAAAACAGAGTATGGTACATCAGAATCTCAAAACAGAGTATGGTACATCAGAATCTCAAAAACAGAGTATGGTACATCAGAATCTCAAAAACAGAGTATGGTACATCAGAATCTCAAAAACAGAGTATGGTACATCAGAATCTCAAAACAGAGTATGGTACATCAGAATCTCAAAAACAGAGTATGGTACATCAGAATCTCAAAAACAGAGTATGGTACATCAGAATCTCAAAAACAGAGTATGGTACATCAGAATCTCAAAAACAGAGTATCGTACATCAGAATCTCAAAAACAGAGTATGGTACATCAGAATCTCAAAACAGAGTATGGTACATCAGAATCTCAAAAACAGAGTATGGTACATCAGAATCTCAAAAACAGAGTATGGTACATCAGAATCTCAAAAACAGAGTATGGTACATCAGAATCTCAAAACAGAGTATGGTACATCAGAATCTCAAAAACAGAGTATGGTACATCAGAATCTCAAAAACAGAGTATGGTACATCAGAATCTCAAAAACAGAGTATGGTACATCAGAATCTCAAAAACAGAGTATCGTACATCAGAATCTCTAAAACAGAGTATCGTACATCAGAATCACAAAAACAGAGTATGGTACTTCAGAATCTTCAGAACAGAGTATGGTACATTAAAATCTTAAAAACAGCATATGGTACATTATAATCTCAAAAACAGAGTATGGTACATTATAATCTCAAAAACAGAGTATGGTATATCAGAATCTCAAAAACAGAGTATGGTACATCAGAATCTCAAAAACAGAGTATGGTACATCAGAATCTCAAAAACAGAGTATGGTACATCATAATCTCAAAAACAGAGTATGGTACATCAGAATCTTAAAAACAGAGTATGGTACATCATAATCTCAAAAACAGAGTATGGTACATTATAATCTCAAAAACAGAGTATGGTACATCAGAATCTTAAAAATAGAGTATGATACATCAGAATCTCAAAAACAGAGTATGGTACATCAAAATCTTTAAAACAGCATATGGTACATTATAATCTCAAAAACAGAGTATGGTACATTATAATCTCAAAAACAGAGTATGGTACATCAGAATCTCAAAAACAGAGTATGGTACATCAGAATCTCAAAAACAGAGTATGGTACATTACGATCTCAAAAACAGAGTATGGTACATCAGAATCTCAAAACAGAGTATGGTACATCAGAATCTCAAAAACAGAGTATGGTACATCAGAATCTCAAAAACAGAGTATGGTACATCAGAATCTCAAAAACAGAGTATGGTACATCAGAATCTCAAAACAGAGTATGGTACATCAGAATCTCAAAAACAGAGTATGGTACATCAGAATCTCAAAAACAGAGTATGGTACATCAGAATCTCAAAAACAGAGTATGGTACATCAGAATCTCAAAAACAGAGTATCGTACATCAGAATCTCAAAAACAGAGTATGGTACATCAGAATCTCAAAAACAGAGTATCGTACATCAGAATCTCTAAAACAGAGTATCGTACATCAGAATCACAAAAACAGAGTATGGTACTTCAGAATCTTCAGAACAGAGTATGGTACATCAAAATCTTAAAAACAGCATATGGTACATTATAATCTCAAAAACAGAGTATGGTACATTATAATCTCAAAAACAGAGTATGGTATATCAGAATCTCAAAAACAGAGTATGGTACTTCAGAATCTTCAGAACAGAGTATGGTACATCAAAATCTTAAAAACAGCATATGGTACATTATAATCTCAAAAACAGAGTATGGTACATTATAATCTCAAAAACAGAGTATGGTACATCAGAATCTCAAAAACAGAGTATGGTACATCAGAATCTCAAAAACAGAGTATGGTACATCATAATCTCAAAAACAGAGTATGGTACATCAGAATCTTAAAAACAGAGTATGGTACATCATAATCTCAAAAACAGAGTATGGTACATTATAATCTCAAAAACAGAGTATGGTACATCAGAATCTTAAAAATAGAGTATGATACATCAGAATCTCAAAAACAGAGTATGGTACATCAAAATCTTTAAAACAGCATATGGTACATTATAATCTCAAAAACAGAGTATGGTACATTATAATCTCAAAAACAGAGTATGGTACATCAGAATCTCAAAAACAGAGTATGGTACATCAGAATCTCAAAAACAGAGTATGGTACATTACGATCTCAAAAACAGAGTATGGTACATCAGAATCTCAAAACAGAGTATGGTACATCAGAATCTCAAAAACAGAGTATGGTACATCAGAATCTCAAAAACAGAGTATGGTACATCAGAATCTCAAAAACAGAGTATGGTACATTACGATCTCAAAAACAGAGTATGGTACATCAGAATCTCAAAACAGAGTATGGTACATCAGAATCTCAAAAACAGAGTATGGTACATCAGAATCTCAAAAACAGAGTATGGTACATCAGAATCTCAAAAACAGAGTATGGTACATCAGAATCTCAAAACAGAGTATGGTACATCAGAATCTCAAAAACAGAGTATGGTACATCAGAATCTCAAAAACAGAGTATGGTACATCAGAATCTCAAAAACAGAGTATGGTACATCAGAATCTCAAAAACAGAGTATGGTACATCAGAATCTCAAAAACAGAGTATGGTACATTACAATCTCAAAAACACAGTATGGTACATCAGAATCTTAAAAACAGAGTATGGTACATCAGAATCTCAAAAACAGAGTATGGTATATCAGAATCTCAAAACAGAGTATGTTACATCAGAATCTCAAAAACAGAGTATGGTACATCAGAATCTCAAAAACAGAGTATGGTACATCATAATCTCAAAAACAGAGTATGGTACATCAGAATCTCAAAAACAGAGTATGGTACATCAGAATCTCAAAAACAGAGTATGGTACATCAGAATCTCAAAACAGAGTATGGTACATCAGAATCTCAAAAACAGAGTATGGTACATCAGAATCTCAAAAACAGAGTATGGTACATCAGAATCTCAAAAACAGAGTATGGTACATCAGAATCTCAAAACAGAGTATGGTACATCAGAATCTCAAAAACAGAGTATGGTACATCAGAATCTCAAAAACAGAGTATGGTACATCAGAATCTCAAAAACAGAGTATGGTACATCAGAATCTCAAAAACAGAGTATCGTACATCAGAATCTCAAAAACAGAGTATGGTACATCAGAATCTCAAAACAGAGTATGGTACATCAGAATCTCAAAACAGAGTATGGTACATCAGAATCTCAAAAACAGAGTATGGTACATCAGAATCTCAAAAACAGAGTATGGTACATCAGAATCTCAAAAACAGAGTATGGTACATCAGAATCTCAAAAACAGAGTATCGTACATCAGAATCTCAAAAACAGAGTATGGTACATCAGAATCTCAAAACAGAGTATGGTACATCAGAATCTCAAAAACAGAGTATGGTACATCAGAATCTCAAAAACAGAGTATGGTACATCAGAATCTCAAAAACAGAGTATGGTACATCAGAATCTCAAAACAGAGTATGGTACATCAGAATCTCAAAAACAGAGTATGGTACATCAGAATCTCAAAAACAGAGTATGGTACATCAGAATCTCAAAAACAGAGTATGGTACATCAGAATCTCAAAAACAGAGTATCGTACATCAGAATCTCTAAAACAGAGTATCGTACATCAGAATCACAAAAACAGAGTATGGTACTTCAGAATCTTCAGAACAGAGTATGGTACATTAAAATCTTAAAAACAGCATATGGTACATTATAATCTCAAAAACAGAGTATGGTACATTATAATCTCAAAAACAGAGTATGGTATATCAGAATCTCAAAAACAGAGTATGGTACATCAGAATCTCAAAAACAGAGTATGGTACATCAGAATCTCAAAAACAGAGTATGGTACATCATAATCTCAAAAACAGAGTATGGTACATCAGAATCTTAAAAACAGAGTATGGTACATCATAATCTCAAAAACAGAGTATGGTACATTATAATCTCAAAAACAGAGTATGGTACATCAGAATCTTAAAAATAGAGTATGATACATCAGAATCTCAAAAACAGAGTATGGTACATCAAAATCTTTAAAACAGCATATGGTACATTATAATCTCAAAAACAGAGTATGGTACATTATAATCTCAAAAACAGAGTATGGTACATCAGAATCTCAAAAACAGAGTATGGTACATCAGAATCTCAAAAACAGAGTATGGTACATTACGATCTCAAAAACAGAGTATGGTACATCAGAATCTCAAAACAGAGTATGGTACATCAGAATCTCAAAAACAGAGTATGGTACATCAGAATCTCAAAAACAGAGTATGGTACATCAGAATCTCAAAAACAGAGTATGGTACATCAGAATCTCAAAACAGAGTATGGTACATCAGAATCTCAAAAACAGAGTATGGTACATCAGAATCTCAAAAACAGAGTATGGTACATCAGAATCTCAAAAACAGAGTATGGTACATCAGAATCTCAAAAACAGAGTATCGTACATCAGAATCTCAAAAACAGAGTATGGTACATCAGAATCTCAAAAACAGAGTATCGTACATCAGAATCTCTAAAACAGAGTATCGTACATCAGAATCACAAAAACAGAGTATGGTACTTCAGAATCTTCAGAACAGAGTATGGTACATCAAAATCTTAAAAACAGCATATGGTACATTATAATCTCAAAAACAGAGTATGGTACATTATAATCTCAAAAACAGAGTATGGTATATCAGAATCTCAAAAACAGAGTATGGTACTTCAGAATCTTCAGAACAGAGTATGGTACATCAAAATCTTAAAAACAGCATATGGTACATTATAATCTCAAAAACAGAGTATGGTACATTATAATCTCAAAAACAGAGTATGGTATATCAGAATCTCAAAAACAGAGTATGGTACATCAGAATCTCAAAAACAGAGTATGGTACATTATAATCTCAAAAACAGAGTATGGTACATCAGAATCTTAAAAACAGAGTATGGTACATCATAATCTCAAAAACAGAGTATGGTACATTATAATCTCAAAAACAGAGTATGATACATCAGAATCTCAAAAACAGAGTATGGTACATCAAAATCTTTAAAACAGCATATGGTACATTATAATCTCAAAAACAGAGTATGGTACATCAGAATCTTAAAAACAGAGTATGGTACATCAGAATCTCAAAAACAGAGTATCGTACATCAGAATCTCAAAAACAGAGTATGGTACATCAGAATCCTAAAAACAGAGTATGGTACTTCTGAATCTCAAAAACAGAGTATGGTACATCAGAATCTCAAAAACAGAGTATGGTACATCAGAATGTCTAAAACAGAGTATGGTACATCAGAATCTCAAAAACAGAGTATGGTACATCAGAATGTCTAAAACAGAGTATGGTACATCAGAATCTCAAAAACAGAGTATGGTACATCAGAATGTCTAAAACAGAGAATGGTACATCAGAATCTCAAAAACAGAGTATGGTACATCAGAATGTCTAAAACAGAGAATGGTACATCAGAATCTCAAAAACAGAGTATGAATCTCGATGGATTTTAATCTCGATGCAACTTTAAACTGTCGTTCCGGTGTTTCGCAGGCAGGATGATACATGAACATGTGCTGTTCTTGGCACATAGTGGATGCTCACTTGTCAGATGCATGCCAAGCTGATTTTTTTTGTATTCTAGGTCAAGGCTCATGTTAGAGCTAACACATATCTATCTATAATTCCAGTAATCTCTGTCTGTACGTTTGTACGTTTGTCTGTGACCGCTGTTTCTCGACAACCACGGGTCCGATATACTTTTAACTTGCCAGGTATATTGCTGGGGACCCGAGGATGTGCCTTTTCAAGGTTTCATATTAATCGGACAATTACTTACCGAGCTATGTCCAAAAAACGATTCAACCAATCAGAGAGCAGCGAACTATCGCGTGTGCCGAACGTGGCGGGCACACTCTGCCTCGGATGGCACATTTGAGAGCGTATTCATTTATTTCACGTTTGCAAACTATGTTGGCGTTAAACTATGTTTTACAACTAATAAAAACGAATTTGCGATTCATTCGCTTTCCTGCGCGTTTGTGCACGCGATGGCGATTTCTTTACCAAACTCCGGAAGCCGTTCGCTTTGGACCAAACCATTGCATGTAAATAGAGGGGGGGGATTGTCACCACTCGCAAGCCGTTCGCTTTGGACCAAACCATTTCATGTAAATAGAGGGGGGGGATATAATTTTAGATATAGATATAGTACGGGCATGCCCTAGTAATGTATAATAAAGGGAGTGGGAGAGAAGAGGATGAGAGAGAGTGGAAAGCACAACAACAGCAGGGAACAGAGACATCGGGAGATCTGTGGAAAGGAGAGGGCTGCGGTGGAATACACGGGATAAACAAGATGAAGACTACTAGGTATTTCAGGAAAGAAAACGTAATTTGAAGGAGGTGGATTTGTGGTGTATTAACAGGGGTAGAAAATATCAAGGTTTGGGATGGGGGTCCTGGTGATGGTGGTGAACAGCTGTTTTGAAGACCTGGAGGCAGGGGTGGGATTGAAGAGAGTGTGGGAGTGTGTTCCAGAGATGGGAGAAAAGAGGAATGAAGGAGTGAATGTGAGCAGAGAGTCTTGATTTTGGTAATTTAACCATAAGAGGGTTGCTGATAGATCTTGTGTGCCCTGCAGGAATATTTTGGGGGACAGAGCACAGACAGAGCAGGGGGAGCAAGGCCGGAGATGAGTCGGTGGAAGACAGAAAGACCACAAACCTACCTGAGGTGAGAGAGTGAAAGGCCCTCAGAATCAGCTTCATCGTGGGAGATTCCAATAATTCTGAAAGCTTTTGTTTCTACAGCGTGAAGCAGAGCTAGGTGTGAGGCAGGAGCACCAACCCAGAGGGGAGAGCAGTACTCTATCAAACTGCGGATAAAAGCTTTGTATGTGGTGAGGAGCTCAGAGGTGCCAAGGAAGGACTTCACATGGCGGAGGATGCCCAGTCGGTGACTGGCTTTGGAGGCCAGCTTGGAAATGTGGTTTTCTCTGGAAAGATCATGGCAGATAGTGAGACCCAAAAGCTTGAGTAACGGAACTTCTTCGAGAGGATTGTTGAGAAAGTAGATGGGAGGGTTTCCAGACTGTCTTTTCGGAGAGACAAGGTGAGAGTGTGAGATTTGTCACGATTGAATGACATGTTCCACATGTTTGACCAGTTTGTGATTTTCCAGGGCTGGAGAGAGTGAAGAGGTGGCTGCCTGCCAATCTGAGGGTTGGGATATGGAGCGGTAGCAGATGGAGTCTTCAGCAAAAAGATAGAGAGGATTTCCCAGAGAGTCAGAGAGATCATTGTCAAACATCACATCACATCGAGTGTCCTTCGTGAAGAGTAAGTGACTTCTCGTCGGCACCATGAACAAATCCCTGGACTGGGGGTAACACGTGGTATGGTCTTCTTGGAGGTTCCTTGACATAAGGGTACACCACTCACTGTGGCTTCCGTCTGGGCAGCAGATGCACTGTACTCGTAAACAAAATTGACCAGGTGGTTTGCATGTTTCATGTGAACAGCCTTCTCCGGATACAAAGGGTAACCAATTCATTTCTTTTAGGAAAGGTTCAAGAAGATTGAGGCTGAAGAGATGTGATGTGCATGAAAATTGTGTCGAGGTGGAAGGGATATGTAGCTACGTATGTTTCAAGCTTACAAATATGTCGTGCATTATGTGTTTGAATGATTGATTTAAGGCATCCAACATCTGTTTTTAGAGGAATACTAGACTTTGTCATGGCTGGTGTTCTTCCAGAGCAGTGGACAAATCGATAAACAAGTTTTATCACCTGAGAGTTTGCAAAGCTATGTTAACTGCTGTGGGGAGCTCGGTAAGGTTGATTATTGAGTGTTAGAGAGGATTGGAGCAGAGAGGATTATCAGTTTGAATTATTTGCTTGGATTATTTGTTTTGTTGTGGATCTGATGTATTGGATAAATGTGGATGGATTAGACTAGTTATTTCTGAGTGCATGTTAGAATAAGTGCGTTGTAATTGCTGTAATTCAAGCGATAGTGTCCAGTAAAGTGTTTGGAAAGCTCTTGTCCTACCTGCCACAGCGCTCTTGTCCAAGCCCAATCTCTCACCCCACCCCCACCCTTACACTCTGTAATGTCCGAATGTACAATCTGTCTCTATGCAAATTGGATAGATTGCCATCGTGGTTCTGAGGGCGCATTGGCAGGTTATTTGAGTCCTCATTTGTATCCGTTTATATGTCTGTTGTAGGTAAATGAGAACCCGTGGGTGGTCATCGGCCAGTGGCTCCAAAGCGTATATAGAATTGGAAGATTAATGCACTTGTCAGACAGATTGGCATCTGCCCATTAAAGCGCATCCAATAGCGAATTGGTCACAAAGTTCTGTTTGGCTATTACGATCAGCAAATTTTCAGCGCACCTTCTGTCATGTGTCCATGATGCCAATCCGTGCCCAAATTATCTGAACGGTCTTGAAGATCTCCTCGGCTCCTACCCACCTAGTGGTGCAAAGGTCTTGAAGACTCAGAACCATGATAGTTCCAAGGTTTTAAGCAAAAAAACAAACAAAAAAAAAACTTGTGGTTGGAGCGTCCATTCCGATTGTGGTGGTCGGCGGTTTTATTGGTAACCCTGTACAAGTCATACCAAATAATAAAAAAAATGGTACGTGCTGCTTCCTTGCTCTACACTCAGTATTTAGACAATAAAGCATGGATAAGCCCATGGACTCACATCCCTCGGTGGGGTAGGGGAAATCTTCTCCTTAATTGGCTCAAATGACTCTGGAGAAAGGAGTAGAACCACCTTTAGAGGCCATTTTCCCCACATAGCAAGTGTTGGCCTTTTTCGGGGACTGTGGTCCCCTTTTTGAAGCAAGGTTTTATGGCCGGATGCCCTTCCTGCCACCAACCCTGTAAGTTGCCTTTTGCAACACACAGGGAATTACCAATGAACTGGTACTCAATTTGCTGACCTCAGAAGGATGACAGGCTGAGTCAACCCCCCTGGCGTTAATTCAGCGATCGACCAGGATTCAAACCCAGGATCCTAGGATCCCAAGCCGGCACCCTAACCACTAAACCAACACCAGGCTGACTCTGGGGAAAGGAGTGACGTAATAAATATGGTCCGCCGGCACCCAGAGTTCCCCCACGAAGTTGCATCACTTCCGCCAAGTTTTAAGTGAAGTACTTTGGTGCATGTGTGTGCGATTCGTTTGAAAGGTCTTCAATGACCCTTAGACCCTTTAAAAATTAACCCCCATTAAAAAAAATCAACAATTTGAAGACTGCAAATTATTCATTGCAGATGCCTCGGGTAATTTGTTTAAGAGGATCTAAACGATGTGTTGATTATTGTAAGATTCAGAAATTTTCAATTCCAGTTGTTATGGTAATCAAAGTCTTCATCTTTGAAAAAGTCATCAAGCTGTTTCAAAGGGAAGGCAGGTAAGCGAAGGGTATAGGGGAGGAAAGGGGTTAGGATGAGGGGGGTGGGGCTCATGGGGGAGGAAAAAAAAGTTTCAAGAGCAGTGGCAAAAAAGAATAAGAAGAAAGGATCGCAAGACTTGTCTTGCCCGAAACACTCACTCGCAAACAAGGCCGCAACAACAACAAATACTAACAGGACAGCTGCGAGAATATCTGCGGAGCTCGTGGACATTCTCATGATTCATAACTCCGCCATGCACCACATGAAGCTCCGATTCATCTCAGAGAAAAAACATAAAACAAACAGAATGCCATCGGATGGCATGTGCGGGAGTATCTGTGGCCGCTTTGACGTTTGGATGGGGGTGACGTAGCCCTTGTACACGTGTGGGTCTCATGCCGTGTCCCAGCTCGTCCACGATAGGTCAGAATTCTTGTTCCCCATCTCGCCATGTTCCATCAAGTCCAAGTTGGCCTACGGGTAAATCACAACATCAAAACAAGTGTAAAGATTTCTTCCGACTCAGCTCGAGTATGAACACTCACAGTCCATTCTGAAAATGTGGGATGCAATTCTGTTTGCATCATTCTTAACGAGCAAGACCATCAAACGATAATTGCTTTCTGCTGTGATTTATGAAAAAGCTCAAGCATTCTTGATGCTAGTCTGACCATTAACAGATTGATGATGAAGTATTGTCAACTTGTAATATTGATTAATATTAGCTGGGGCCCTGTTTTACTAAGCGTAAACGGCTTTTCATTAGGGAAGAAAATTGTTTTTAGCGAGGCCTGGACACCTCTACGGGTGTAAACGCACAAGCTCCATAAATTGCAGGAACTGTGGTTGTAAAATGACACCACAACCCGACAGAATATCTACTGGGGTTGCTTGTGTGGGGTGGAGTGACCTCATCAAAGGAGACCTAGTCATTACCTTCTTGGCTCAGGCCTGCTTTCTGTCTGCTCAAGCCCGGGAGGATGGTCTCTATCCGAGACGCTCATTGTTTGTGAGACCTTTTAGACTCTGTGACATGTTATTTTTCTCGTTTGAATACTGAAGTAGATACATCTGCTATTCTGCTTCCTGGACTCGTCCGCTTTCTGCCATAAATAATAGCTAGCAAAATATCCACGCGTGGAACTTTGGTGCAGGAGGAGCCCATTGGGCCCCATTCTACCTGCGCTGCGCCGACCCCAGTATCCATCAGTGATCCACACGCCAGCTACCGACAAGTCCTGCCAACATCCCCAATCATACCCCACCTATCTCCAATGCATCCGGGTACCTATCTACTTCCCATTTTAACTTATCCACCACCTTTCCAGGGAGAGCATTCCCAGCATTACCCATTCTCCAAGTAAAAGACACCTGCCTCAAAACCATCCCAACTCCCATCTTTACCCTCAAGCTACAACCCCTGTCCTGGTCCTAATATTATGGTGCTTTCCGCACCACCTATGGAGATGTGCCATCATCTGAGAGTAAATAGGATTCGCCAATTAGGACGAATTGGTGTTTATTTCACTCTTGTTCAGGCAATCTTAGGAGCTTCATGGCATGAGTTGTTGATGAGATGGTTTGCTGAGTGTAAATTTGTACTGTCTGCAGCATTTTTTGCTCATTCCACTGGAATTATGTGGACATGCCATTAGGCCTCACCCCAAATCAAAATAAAATAAGAATGTCTAGTCCTGTAAGACTGTTGGCTACAAGATACAAGTTGGGTGGTAGTTCTCGAAAGCGTGGACTTTAGGTCTGCATCTTTGCTTCGTGAGCATACTGCAGTCCAATACCTGAGGCCAGTTATTTTGTGCTTCAGAACATATTCATTTGGCAGGCAGCTTCAAAATTGAACCTTTCGGACTCGATTTAAATGCAAAAGGGACGAGATGGGTTGGTGAGAGGAATAGTTTGAGATAGAGGAAAGTAGTCCTTTCTAACACAATCTATGGCTCTATGGCCTACAAAATGCTCAAACATACTATGGTCACTCCGGTTAAAAATACATACATACTCCGTTAAAAATACAAAAATACAAAAAATAATTAATAAAATAATAAAATAATTTGTTAATTTGTTTGTTTTTTGTTTTTATAATAATAATATAATATAATAAATAAATAAATAAATAAATTAATTTAATAATATAATAAATTTGTTAATAATAATTTATAATAATAATAATAATTTAATAATTATTAAAATAAAATAATAATTATAAAATAATATAAATAATAATAATAATAATAAAATTTAATGTTAAAAATACAAAAATAAATACATACATACAAACATACATACACCGGTTAGCATTAAAATGAGTACCAGCTGACTGGTAATAGGGGGTAATGCAGCGGCCACACTACCAGGAAATGATGCAGCCAAGCAACCACAGGCTGCATCAGAGCCACCACCACCACCACTGTGATTGAATGAACTCCAGACCATAGGACGGTGGAGAGGTAGCACTAACCTTCAGCTGTCTAGTCTGGGTTCGATTCTCAACTCGACTATAAGCAACGGATGTTAAGCTGGGTGTCCCGTCTGCAAGCATTCGTTGATGGCCGTTGAAGATCCCACGGCGTCCGTTGACGACGAGTGGATGAGTTATTGCCACCACCATGAACAAATTCCAAAAATTCTTGTCCTAACTTCCAGGGGCTAATGCATGGGCATCACAGCCATCACTCCCTCGCAATGATGCTGCCAGCAGCCATGTGTGGCATGTGAGATAAGAAGACTATGGATACTGTCATGACTGGAAAATGATCATGCCTCGATCATCTTCCGCTCATCACCGACCATTATTGATTCATTTGGCAGTTATTTTGTGCAGATTCCTTGTGATCGCAACATTCCTCAATGGACATCTCCAGTTTATTTTACTCCGGTTAGCCCATTTACACATAATCTGTCCACTTGGTTCTCGGATGATGTTTAATTTACATCACTCTCCTTTTTATCTTTGCATACATATAGTTTTAAAAGATATTCTCCATCTCTTGTTATATGGCCAAAGTACTGTAACTTTCTGTGACTACATTCACCACCAAAGGTGGACAGAGGTCATGTTTTTACCCCGTTTGCCTTTTTGTCTGTCTGTGTCTCTGAGCAGGATATCTCAAAAAGTTGTGAACCGATTTCAACAAAACTTGGTGGGCAGGTTTGGCGTGCGACAAGGCCAAACGGATTAGATTTTGGTGAATATCCAGATCCAGATACGATAATTTTTTAATTCTTAATCATTGAGAAGTAGGGCCAAAAACAATATACAGCAGGCCTATAGCAAAATATTTCAAAAAATTATGGAGGGACTGTGACAAAACTTGGTGGATGAGTTAGAAAGGTGGCAACAACAAGCCAATTCTAATTAGATTAAGTTACCGATCCAGATCCGGCCTATCAGTAGGATACAAAATGTAAACTGTTCAGCCTTGCGGAAGTATGCGCTCTACCAAGTGCAGGGGCGGATCCAGGAATTTCAAGACGGGGGGGGGGGGGGGGGCATGAAACTATAGCGCTGGGGGGGGGATAAAGGGGGGATCTGGGGGTCCTCCCCCAGGAAATTTTAAAAAAACTGATCGTCAGAAACGGCATTTCGTGCGTTCTTGGAAGTTTCTGCAGTTCCTTGTGTTCTTCCCTGGTCCAACAGTTCAGCAGATTCGCACCGCCTGCACCCTCATCCTGGATCCGCCCCTGAAGTACTGTCATACAGACATTACTCTCTCTCTCTCTCTCTCTCTTCCCGTCCACAAAATTTAAAGTAAGTGTCTCCAACAGCACACTTTGAATGCATTAATTGTTTTTTTGTTTCCTTGGTTGTTCGCTGACCATAACTCGCATCCGTGCAAGGCCAGTCAAAACACGAGAGAGGTCCTCAAATGTATTTTCCTTTCTTTGAGATACCGTGAACTAATACCCACAGCGTTGTGACCAAATAGCCAATCTTTTCATCCTCAATTACCTACCTCCACCTTTGTTTAATATCTAACATTCAAGAAAATTGAATTTCTTAACTACATCGAACGGATTAGCATCGACCATGATGCTTGCTTATCGATTGTTTGTCATTACCATATTTGTCTTGGCATTCAAATATAGTTCTCCTTCTTCAATTGCCACTCTCACTATCAGTGTTGGCTGTTTGTACCATGGCTTGACCTCCACATATCTACAATGTTGTGCTTTACGTTGTATTAACCCTCGTCTCTCTGATTCTGCAACTGGCCCAAATGACATCTGTGCATGTGTCCAAAAACATGCTCAACAAATCTTGTACCTCCTCTTTCTGCCCTGTTCACCCTGGACATGCTGCTTCTGCTCTCCAAACAATGGATGGAGGCCTTCAATGTCAGATATGACATCAGGGGATGGTCTAGACATATCTTGAGCATTTGATACAATCTGGCATCTCAAATTGCTCTCCAAACTCTCCCAATGGCATCCAGAGCCACCTTTACCCATGGCACACTGACTTCCTGTACTCTTGAGGCCAATGCATGGCTCTCAACAGGATCCTCTCATCTCCTCTGTCTTGTCAACGCCGGAGTACTCCAAGACAGTGCTTTTGGCCCAGTCATATTCCTAACATTCATCAGAGATCATTCTGATCCCTTTGCTGATGACTTTACATTATCTGTCGTAACATCCCTCATCCCTTGGGAAGGCATGCAGCAGCTTCTTCCTGCTTTGCAGACATTGATAGAAACGCAAGCTGGTCAAACACTTTGTATATGTCGTTCAATCCTGACAAATCTCACATTCTCACACTGTCTCTCCAAAATGGACCTCTGACAAAGCCTCCCATCTCTTTCCATAACAATCCTGTTGAAGAAGTTCATTCACTCAAACTTTCGGGCCTCATGATCTATCTTGGGCAAACCACATCTACAAGTTGGCTTCCAAAGCCACTGGGCATCCTTCATCATGCAAAGTCCTCCCTTGGCACACTTGAACTTTAATCTACCTACAAGGCTTTCATCCGCAGCTTGATGGAATACTGGTCTCCCATCTGAACTTGTACCCCTGCTTCACACCTTGCTCAGCTTGCGGCCATGGAAACCAATGCCTTCAAAATCATTGGTATCTCTCAAGATGAAGATGAACCTCTGGGCCTATCACTTTCACATCACTGACAGGTCTATTGTCTCTGTAATCTAGCGCCTCCTTTCTGGTCTTGCACCCTTTGCCCTTTTCCATGCTCTGTCATCCCATCCTCTCCTGTAAATTTGTAATACAGGTTTCTGAAAGGTGCACGTGGTTTGTCAGTGACCCCCTTCTGGTGAAACTCTCAAAATCCAGACTCACTGATTCATTCTGTGTTCTAGCTCCTCCAGGTGCCTCGACACTACACACCAAAAGAAAACGACACACCTGAACAAACAGGTTTTGCAATCGATATGAAAAACATGAAGGTAGTTCAAAGTTGATACAAAATTTTAAAATACTATAAGATACAAAAGTACAGGATGACTGATGAAGCTTTACCTAATTATCAAGGTATGCTGCTGCTACACGTACGCACTTGTTCTATGGACATGGAACTGTCGCACTTTGATGCCATCTGCACGGAAATATTTTGGGATGGGTACGCAACTGTTTCAGTCATTATTGATTGTCTTCATCCTTTGTATCCGAATGCCACCTTAGATGATCTTTGAGTGGTCCACGGAGATGCAAATCCCTGCGTGAGGGCGAGCATTATTGTGCAAAGTGACTCACTAAGACAGCATATCTGACCATCATCTGCATATTGCACGTCTCACTTCATTGCATAACAACTCGTTGTAGCACTGTGCACTGGTGGTTTTCCCACGTTCGTGAAATTCCACGTGAATTAAACCGTTAAGGTCCCAAAAGACGATTCCCATGTCTTTTTTCTCCTTTTTTTTTTTTTTTTTGTATACAAGATCGAGGCTCGTGTAAGAGTAAACGAAAAGAGTAACTGAGTAAGTGACTCGTGTAAGAGTAAGAGTAAAAAAAGGATGAAAAATAATAAAAAAGTAAAAACGATTTTTTTTAAAAAAAAGAATGAAAAAAGGGAAGAAAAAAAAAAGGGTGAAAAAAAAAAAGGGGAGAAGGGAAAAAAAAAAAGAGGTCTGATGGCTGATGGCTGAACCTTTCATATGTTTTGGTGTTAGGGACGAAAAAAGTCTCCTTTCCATGCAGGCCCACTTGGATTGTGCCTTGATATGACGGACCCCAGTCTCATCACATGTAATATTCTTCAAGAAATCATGTCTGGCCCTGCGCTCGTGTTCCAGGACCCCTGTTGCAATATCCAAGCAATTTGTCTTTTGATAAAATGCAAAGTCCATTGGTACCCACTTTTCACAAACCTTATTGAATTACAAGTGACAACGAACGATTGATTGTTTTCACAATTCCAACACCAACGTCCAATTCTTTGGCAATTTCAAACATAGTAATCCGCTGATTCTCCGAAAAAGCTATTCAACACATTTGATGTTGGTGTGAGTGACAGCAGTTTGGTGCATGTAACATCACTCACCAATGGCTGTATTTGAAGTCATTCCACCACTGAAACACAAACACAAGTGAAGGGACCATATTGTAAAAGTGTCCAGGCATTCTCCTGTAAATTTCAGCTGATTTAATGTTCTTTTGTACGAGCTTCATGATGCACATCTGTGCGATCACAAATGTGACTATTTTGGCCGCCATCTTGAGTTTACCCAGAATACTTTGCCCAGCATTAATGATACTTCCTGAACAACTTCTCCTGCCAACATCACCGCTTTGCACAAAAAAGGTGCAAAAACAGATCCCAGCAACTACAGACCAATCAGCCTTCTCCCAATTATCAGCAAAGTCATGGAATCCATCATTGCTTCAGATATGAAATCTTTCCTCTTCTCCAATGGCTTGATCTCTGATCATCAATTTGGTTTCAGACCTGGACACTTTACTCTGGACATGCTGCTTCTGCTTTCTCAACAATGGATGGAGGTCCTCAATGCCAAACAGGAAATTAGAGCAGTCTCCCTTGACATATCACGTGCCTTCGATACGGTCTGGCACCCCGCTCTGCTCACCAAACTCTCCTCTTTTGGTATCCATGGAAATCTCCACGCATGGCTGGCGGACTTCCTCTCTAGTCGTAGTCAACGTGTGGCCCTGAATGGGTTTCTCTCATCTCCTCTTCCTGTTCAGGCTGGAGTTCCACAAGGCAGTGTTCTAGGCCCTGTGCTTTTTCTGGTCTTCATCAATGATCTCTCTGACTCTCTTGAAAATCCTCTGTATCTCTTTGCTGATGACTCTACTCTCTGTCGCTCCATTCTTCATCCCTCAGATCGGCAGTCTGCTGCCTCCTCACTCTCTGCAGACCTGGACAAAATCACAGACTGGGCAAACAAGTGGAACATGTCTTTCAATCCTGACAAATCTCACACTCTTACGATGTCTCTCCGAAAAGACCGACTGGACAACCCTCCCATCCACTTTCTGAATAATCCTCTCCAAGAAGTTCTGTCACTCAAGCTTTTGGGTCTCACTATCTGCCATGATCTTTCCTGGGAAAACCACATTTCAAATCTGGCCTCCAAAGCCAGTCGCCGACTGGGCATCCTCCGTCGTGCGAAGTCCTTCCTTGGCACACCTGAGCTCCTCACCACATACAAGGCTTTCATCCGCAGCTCAATGGAATACTGCTCTCCCCTCTGGGCTGGTGCTCCTGCCTCACACCTAGGTCGTCTTCACGCTGTTGAAACCAAAGCATTCAGAATCATTGGAATCTCCCGCGATGAAGCTAACTCCAAGGGCCTCTCACTCACTCACCGCAGGCAGGTTGGTGGTCTTTCCATCTTCTACCGACTCCTCTCTGGCCTTGCCCCCCCCAGCTCTCTCTGGGCTCTGTCCCGCAAATATTCCTACAGGTCGCACAAGATCTGCCTGCAACCCTCTTATGGTCAAACTGCCAAAATCAAGACTCTCTGCTCACCTTCACTCCTTCATTCCTCTTTTCTCCCGCCTCTGGAACAAACTCCCTCACTCTCTTCAATCCCACTCCACCCTCCAGGTCTTTAAAACAGCTGTTCACCACCATCTCTTATCTTCCCCCATCCAAAACCTTGATATTTTCTACCCCCGCTAATTTCACCCCAATTCCACTTTTTTGAAATACCAACTTCTGTCCTGGAAGTCCTTGGTGTCCTTGTGTTTTATACTTCTCCCTCCACCCCCCCCCCCCCCTTCCCATGCCTCCTCCCCCCAAGCCCTCTCCCTTCCACACATCTCCCTGCTCTCAAATGTTGTTTTTGTGTGCTTCCCCTTCTCTCCCCATCTTGTTTTCCGCTCCCTCTTTTTGTGTGTTTTGTTTGTCTGGTTGATTTGTTTGTGAAGTAAATGTTAGCTCTTTCACGAGCCTCGATTCAGTATACAAAAAAAACAAAAAAAAAAACTTAAACAACATCGTTAACGCATTATTTGAGCAATGAACTATTATTTTATTTTACATTTTTTACATTAACAAGGCCACATCAACCCTCTACCGCCCTCATATATACAGTCACGTGAAAAAGTAAGTACACCACATGTAAAGTTTTCACTTTTTCAACATATTTCAACATACAGCTATTTGATCTTCATTTCAACAATATTGATAGATCAAGGTGATATAATATAACAAATATCATGAAACATTTACATTTTGTAGTCCATTGTATAATTTAAATAAACATAAATGCAAATTTCGCATATGGAAAAGGTAAGTACACCCTTGGATATAATAGGTGGTATTTGGCAGAAACAACCTCAAGTGGGTGTTTCTTATAACTGTCGACCAGTCTCTAACATCGACTGGGACAAATTTTTGCCCACTCCTCCATGCAGAATTCTTTCAGCTGTGCGATGTTTGAGGGGTTTCTTGCATGCACAGCTCGTTTCAAATGCCCCCACAACATATCGATGGGATTTAGATCTGGGCTTTGACTTGGCCATTCCAGAACCCTCCATTTCTTTCTTTTCAGCCATTCCTTGGTGGGTTTACTGGTACTAGGGCATGCCCGTACTATATCTATATCTAAAATTATATCCCCCCCCTCTATTTACATGAAATGGTTTGGTCCAAAGCGAACGGCTTGCGAGTGGTGACAATCCCCCCCCTCTATTTACATGCAATGGTTTGGTCCAAAGCGAACGGCTTCCGGAGTTTGGTAAAGAAATCGCCATCGCGTGCACAAACGCGCAGGAAAGCGAATGAATCGCAAATTCGTTTTTATTAGTTGTAAAACATAGTTTAACGCCAACATAGTTTGCAAACGTGAAATAAATGAATACGCTCTCAAATGTGCCATCCGAGGCAGAGTGTGCCCGCCACGTTCGGCACACGCGATCGTTCACTGCTCTCTGATTGGTTGAATCGTTTTTTGGACATAGCTCGGTAAGTAATTGTCCGATTAATATGAAACCTTGAAAAGGCACATCCTCGGGTCCCCAGCAATATACCTGGCAAGTTAAAAGTATATCGGACCCGTGGTTGTCGAGAAACAGCGGTCACAGACAGACAAACGTACAAACGTACAAACGTACAGACAGAGATTACTGGAATTATAGATAGATGCTTAGGGTCATTGTCATGTTGCAAGGTCCACCTGCGGTTGAGCTTCAACTTTCCGACAGATGGCCTCACATTATCCTCAAGCACCCTCTGGTACAATGAAGAATTCATCGTGCATTCTATGATGGTGAGCTGCCCAGGCCCTGATGCAGCAAAGCTGCCCCAACCATAATATATCCACCACCATGCTTTACAATTGGTATCAGGTTCTTGTGGTCAAATGCTGTCTTTGGTTTCTGCCAAACATGTCTTCTAGTACTGTGGCCAAATAGCTCTACCTTTGACTCATCTGTCCAGAGCACATTGTTCCAGAGGTGCTGGTCTTTGTCTAGGTGTTCATTGGCAAACTTTTGTCTTGCCCTGATGTTCTTTCTGGACAGCAAAGGTTTCCTCCTGGCACACCTCCCATGTTGATCAAATTTGTGCAGCCTCTTTCTAATGGTAGACTCGTGCACTTTGACATCAACAGTGGCAAGAGCTACCTGTAGGTCCCGTGATGACATTCTGGGGTTCTTAGAGACTTCTTTCAGCATCTTGCGGTCTGCTCTCGGGCTGAACTTGCTGGGGCGGCCTGGCCTGAACAAGTTGGCAGTTGTTTGGAATCTTCTTCACTTGTAGATGATCTTCCGGACAGTTGAATGATTGATTTAAATTGTTTGGAGATTGATGTTTAAACTTACTTTTTCCGCATGCAAAATTTGCATTTATGTATTATTTAAATTACTAGGGCATGCCCGTACGTGGGTGCCCGTCCCTTGCCAAAAAAAAAAAAAAAACGCTACCCATACGCTCTACCCCGCCCGTACGCCCGTACGCCCGTAAACAAAAAAAACAACGCTCTTCGCTTCCGCCCTTCGCTCTGACTGAATTGGGAGAAATAATGCGCATAAGAAATCGAGAAATTATTATTTTCTCCGGAAGAAATCGAATTACGAACCGTAATGCCTAATGGCGCACGCGCTCGGCTCGGCTCGCTCTCACATCGGCCATGCCTACGCAATAACGCGTTCTGTGATTGGCTGCCGGAAGTGCAGTCTTCACTGTCCGGAAGGTCGCAAATCGCAGTTACGATGAATCGCAAATTAGTTTTAATTAGTTTTAAAACATAGTTTAACGGCAACATAGTTTTCCAACGTGAAATAAATGAATACGCTCTCAAATGTGCCGTCCGAGGCAGAGTCTGTTCGCCACGTTCGGCACACGTGATAGCTCGCTGCTCTCTGATTGGTTGAATCGTTTTTTGGACATAGCTCGGTAACTACTTCTCCGATTAATATGAAACCTTGAAAAGGCACATCCTCGGGTCCCCAGCAATATACCTGGCAAGTTTCAAGTATATCAGACCCGTGGTTGTCGAGAAACAGCGGTCACAGACAAACACACAGACACACACACAGACACACAGACACACAGAGATTACTGGAATTATAGATAGATACAATGGACTACATAATGTAAATGTTTCATGATATTTGTTATATTATATCACCTTTATCTGTCAATATTGTTGAAATGAAGATCAAATAGCTGGATGTTGAAATATGTTGAAAAAGTCAAAACTTTACATGGGGTGTACTTACTTTTTCACGTGGCTGTATACATATACGTATATGACATTGTTTCTGGATTATGGATTTTATTACTGGATGTCAATTGCAGGGACGCATCTCTGCTGCTGATGCAGTGCCCTCTTTAGGGTAGGGCAAGAATTTGGAATTTATCCAGGTGTGAGAACTCGCCAACTCTTTGCAAAGGACACAGTGGGATATTTAACATTCACCAACTAATGCCAGCAGAAGTCTTGCCCTTCATGCGAAACTCCAGGGGTTTAGCTTTATATATCAATTTAACTGCAATAGCTTGATTATCATCACACAAGACTTTTTAATATTAATTGGTTTACGAACTCAAGTGAACGAAATTAATTTGGATTGGATGTGATTTTCCAGGAAAATCTGAACCAAAAGCAACTTACTTTTTCTTTATATCCTGCTTTTGTTGCGTCTTCTTCCCCTACTTCCTCTTCTTCCTCTTCTTCTTCTTCCTCTTCCATATGCAAAATAATTCTGCGGGGTAGAATCATTGGCTGAGAGAGTGGTTTTACCGCTGATGCAGTGCCCCCTGTAAGTTACGGAAGAAATTTGGAATTTGTTCATGATGCTGGTGATAACTTGCCTCCTCTTCACGAAGGACACCGTGGGATCGTTAACATCGACCAATTTAATGACAGAGGACGGATCGCCAAGTTTAACGTCCATCCGTGGGATGGCACACACATTGATGAATGACCTTGCCAGTGAAATATTGGGCTAACAGTTTATAGGTGGAGTCGGGATTCTAACCCAGGCTAGACAGCAGTGTGTGTGTACCTCTATATCATCCTTCCAGCCCAAGCAACAACCTTTGAAGAAGTGCAGGCAGAGCCTACTTATGGCATTGTGGGAAGTGAAACTAATGGATCTGGAGCGATTTGTATGGAGAGCAAACTTTGGAAAGTTTCCAGTGGTAGTAACAGTGGCTTGTGCGCTTGCACGTGCGTGGTCACTTTGTTGTTAGTTGTTGCCAGAATGCGCCATTGGCCTACACAGCTGCTTCAACTCTCCTGCTAATTGCCAGACACAAAGCAACCCATTTTTAGAGCTTGTCAGTAAATTTAGCAACGTAGTGGAAGTGGAGGCAGGGTTTGTATGAGAGAGGAAGAGAGAGAGGCGTGGTTTGAAAATCGGTGGAAATGAAGAGGGTGGAGCATCGTTTGGGTTATTCCTTTGAATAGTGATTTGGGGACCAAGAGTAAGCTTCGTTTAATGTTAGTATGTATGTATGTATGTATGTATGTATGTATGAATGTAGGAATTATGTATGTGTGTGTCATGTGTGTTGTATGTATGTACGTGTGTGTATGTATGTATGTATGTATGCATGTATGTATGTATGTATGTATGTATGCGTGTATGTATGTATGTATACATGTATGAACGTGTGTGTAATGTGTCTGTTGTGTGTATGTATGTATGTACGTGTGTGTGTGTGTGTGTGTGTGTGTGTATGTGTATGGTGTATGTGTGTACAGTGCACATATACATACACACACACACACACACACACACATACACACACACACACACACACACACACACAAACATCCCCCCCCCCCCCCCCCCCACGCACACACACACACAAACACCTACACCTTGGATTAAAGGGAAGCTGTTGCACGGATGCACAAAATTCATGTTTCATTGCCAGAAACTCCCCCATCCCCAACCCCCAAACACACGAAGTACATTATGGTAAAACAACTGCCCTGTTCGAGTTATGTTCCTTGTAAAAAGCAGAAAATGGAACCTCCTCTGTTTTACATTTTCATTGTTATTTAAGCGTTTGATCCTTAGAATTTTGCTACACGGAAAATACACCTTTGAGCCAATACTTTTGTTTTTCCAAACATCTTCCTTTCGAGTCGATACCTGCTGGCCCAGTGAAGCGAAACAATTTTATATAAATGGGAAAAAGATTATTTTTCAAGTCCCAACACTGCACCTGGTTCTCCACTCAAAGAGCCTTTCTCCTCATTTTCCGTAGTTGAAACACTTCTATGAGCCTCGACCTGTACCCACATGTCGACATTCTATTCGGTTATGTTTTTGTGTCCCTCACACTTTTCTTTCCATGCCAAGCACCTGTAGCTGAAACTTGCAGGTAATGTAATGATGATGCAGGTGTACCATATACTGTCTTTGTGGCACACCTTGGGCAGGTTTGCAATGCAAAGAGTCTGTCTATTCATCTCTGCAGTACAAGTATACCTTACCAAATATAGTCAAACTTTGACCCCTTACCCCCACGCCTTCCCACTTCATAAACCACTTGCATATCTCTCCCCCTTCCCTCCCTTTACACATGTTTCCAACCGCACTCCACCATACTGCCTTACCCTTTTCTTTTCTTCCCCCTTCTTATCATCTTCTTTCCCTCCCTTATCTCATTTTTCACGTAAAACTTCTCCCTCGTGCATATGTGATAAATAGATAACTAGAAAAGTGTAGTCGAATCTGCTTTGAGGTGGTTATTATAAGAGATACACAGGGAGTTTAAAACTTTCTCGGAACTGGATACACAAAGTGGTCCGATCCGCGCCAAGAATAAGAATAACGAGGTGTAAAAAATAATTAAATAAATACTGTACTGGAGGCAGCAACAAGCTACATATATCAAACAAACAGTTTCAAATGGAGGACCTCGCTACCATTAGGGGATTTAAATTGCATCAGATGTGGCAAGAAATGTTAATTGTTGCTCCCAGCTTGCCGGCTCGATGACAGAAGACTCCATTTGCATTTTTGACACTTTCATCCCTGTCCTGCAGGCACGGACAAGTCCAATCCATGCCAAGAATAAATATAACGAGGTGTATATATAACTAAACTAAATGGTATTTATAGAATACTTATCCTGCACAGTCAACTTGGTGCGAGCCAACTCTTCTGTTTTTTAAGTGTTTTTTTCTTTGATCCAATATGGCTGCCAGACCACGTGAGCGATGACCATCATAAATTTACATTCTCTAAGATTTTTGATGCGTAGATCATGCTCAGTAAATTTCAAACTGATCAGAGTAAGTGTTTTACTTGTCGAATTATGACGTCATAATGAAGGCACCAAATATGTGATCGTTAACAACACTTCCCCATATATAGATCATTAAAATGAGCCACGTTTCAATTTTTTCCATGAAGGGTTTTGGAGATATAGAGGGCCAAAGTTTTTTGTTTTTTTCCCAAGATGGCGCCCGTACCGTGTGACCTATGACGTCATAATTATCACTAAAAGTTTCTACACGAGTGGACGCATACTACGGTGAAAATTGTATGTCCATTGGTCTAATAGGTGTATAATTTTTTTGTCATACCGCTTGGATCAATCTTTCTACTTGTCGAATTATGACGTCATAATGAAGGCACCAATGACATCATCGTTAACATATCGTATTCCATAAGGGGAGTACTTGACAATGAGCTATGTTTAAATTTTTTCCATTGAGCGGTCTTAGGGATGTAGACGTGCTACTTTTTCCCAAGATGGCGCCCATACCACGTGACCCATGACATCATAATTATCACTAATAATTCTACAGGGGGAGCCGTTCTTATGGTGCAAAATTTCGTTTCAATCGGACCAGCGCTTGCTGAGAAAATGGATTTTAGAAAGGCAGACACATACGTACGCACCCCCTACGTACGCACGCAACCGATCGCTTAAGCCACTTTTTAATTTGTTGGTGCAGCGTAAATAATCCTGACTTCCTCAACAATAATTATCCTGATCCTCTTTTTTCATTTCTCATGATCCTGAATTCACATGATCTCTTTCACAAGCTGACAACATTCAATAAAATATGAGACTGTCATTGATGCTTGACTGTAAGGTAATACCATACTGATGGTGCCGCTGTCTCACTGTCAGTAGGTTGACTTGTTAACCTCTATCATCTCGCTCTTCCATGAGCCTCGACTTTGAGTGTAAAGAAAATGATGTCCCTATACCTAACCCAACCAGGTCATCCCTCAGCTTTACCCACAATCTTTATTACCCCATTAACCCTACCTGATGGAACACTCGTACTCACATGTGACTGTTTATTCCCCTCTAATCTCTCCTCTTTTCCTGTCTTGTCCATCCCCTTGTTCACCTATGGCCTCACTACCCTACTGTCCATTAATTGCCCTTTTTAGACTCCGTCACCTCGTTCTTCCATGAGCCTCGACTTTGATTATAAAGAAAACAATGACCCTATACCTAACCCAACCATGTCATCCCCCAGCCTTACCCACAATCTTTATTACCCCATTAACCCTACCCTATGGAACACTCCTCCTCACATGTGACTGTTTCTTCCCCTCTATTCCCTCCTCTTTTCCTGTCTTGTCCATCCCCTTGTTCACCTATGGCCTCACTACCCTACTGTCCATCCATTGCCCTTTTTAGCCTTCGTCACCTCGTTCTTCCATGAGCCTCGACTTTGAGTATAAAGAAAACGATGACCCTATACCTAACCCAACCAGGTCACCCCCCAGCTTTACCCACAATCTTTATTACCCAATTAACCCTACCTGATGGAACACTCCTCCTCACATGTGACTGTTTCTTCCCCTCTATTCCCTCCTCTTTTCCTGTCTTGTCCATCCCCTTGTTCACCTATTGCCTCACTACTCCACTGTCCATCCATTGCCCTTTTTATCCTCCGTCACCTCGCTCTTCCATGAGCCTCCATCTTGTACGGTACGGATAATAGACCCGTGGTGAAGTTTCATTGTTTGGAGAAACTTTAAACATAGCACGTAACGCCTCCATATTGGTTTTGCCATTTTGACGGTGACCATTTCTACCCAACAATAACCAAAGACGAGTCGCAATCACCCAAAAAGTGTCTCGTCTCACAGCACATGCCTAACTCAGCTCGGTTTGAACCCGGGCCAGGCTAAAAATGGCTTTTCATTTCCTGCAGAGCTGCTTACCCGATGACATTGACACCACAGCGGTACAGATCGCGCACCACACTCAGAGGGACCCGTTTTGTTTTGATTGCTCTTCGTGAAACGATGGAAACCGGTACGGCGTCGCCGCCATTTCGTGCCCGTCGAGACCGATCGTTTACCTATCACGAGCCGTTTTAGGGGATTCGGCGGAGACCGGGCGGCCATATTGCCATACGCTGTCGATCTTTAAAAAATATTAAAAATCTGATGGAAAATTCCATGGGGAATAGAATCTTCCACATTTCTCTTGCACCACTGTGTGTTTAAAGGTCTTGGGATGGATGTTGCCAAATTTTAAGACATTTATCATCCGTTGGCTTTTGGTGTCATCGTTATTTTGGTGACGATCAATTATTATTTAGCTGTCGAAGTCCTCCTGCTATTTCCTTGCAAAGGCTTTTTGGTACCCACACCATGCTTCAGTTGTGGTGTACTCTAACCCTTTACCACACCCCCAGCACTCGTCCCGCCCCCTCCTCCAGCACCTCCACCTCCAGCACCCAAGCCCCTGTGGAATGTCTGCATGGCACTTCAACATATCCCAGACGCCATGGCATAGTGTGGGCTTTGTTAAAGCCAAACATATTCTCCTGTCCTTACGATAAGCTCAATTGGCCGGATTATGTCATCTTGTTTTGAAACCCACATTCTTGCTACCTTCATTTTTCAATATCATTGACTTGACTCAACCTTTATAGTTCATTTATTTATGGCATGCCACTTTTTTTTTTAACATCGATGTAAGATTTGTAAGACTCATGGAGAAGATTGTTTTGGAAATTGTTTGCAGGATAAAGACATTGGGAGATACCAGGTGCACTACTCCCAAACAAACAAATGCTGCACTGGATATGCGCTCGGGTCCATCACACCATGGGCCAGGGATTCAGATTGGAAAGTGAAAGTGAAAGTAGCTATTTTGTTATTATAGGGTGTTATTACCCTGTGCTCGCGAAGCGAAAACAGGGTTAAACATTCGGGTGCGTGTGCCGTACGTGCGCGTCTGCATTTAAAAAATGCATTTTCTCGGCAACCGTTGGTCCCATTGACATGAAATTTCACCGTAGGAGCGCCTCTGCCTGAAGATTTTTTTGCTTATAATTATGACGTCATAGGTCACGTGGTACGGACGCCAGCTTGGAAAAAAGTTACACCTCTATATCTCCCAAACCGCTTAATGGTAAAATTGAAACATTGCTCATTGTCAAGCACACCCCATGGGGAATAAGATATGTCAATGATGATGTCATAGCTGCCTCGATTATGACGTCATAATTCGACAAGTACAACACTTGATCTGACCAGTAGATGGGAAAAAAATTCCTCTGCAACTTGTAGACCGATGAACACGAAATTTTCAGAATATGTGCGGCTCCTCCTGTGGAATTTTTAATTATAATTTTAACGTCATATGCCACGTGGTACAGACGCCATCTTGGGGAAAAAATCGAAAAAAGCTGCACCTCTATATCTCCGAAACCGCTTCATGGAAAAAATGGAAGCATGGCTCATTGTCAAGTACTCCCCTTGGGAAAAAAGATATGTTAAGGATTATGTCATTGGTGCCTTCATTATGACGTCATAATTCGACAGGGACAATGCTTAGTCTGATCAGTTTGAAATTTATTGAGCATAATCTATGCAACAATTATATTAGAGAATATAAATTTATGATGTCATCGCTCACGTGGCGGCCATATTGGATGTTTTTTTTTTTCTTTTTCAAAAACAGAAAAGTTGGCTCGCAACAAGTTGACTGCGCAGGGTAAGTATTCCATGAATACCATCTAGTTATTGTTATTATTGTTATTACTCGGCATTTCTGCTGTCGCTTTGCTGATGGGTTTGATCAAAAGGCTTCACAAACCTACCGTATGTCTGTCTATGTGTGAGTGTCAATGAGGACCTAAAGTGAACTGATTCCTAAGGTGTACCAACTGGATATGGTTATCCTGCCGACATGACGTCACATGTGGTCCCCCGATCGTGGACGGACTGTCATGTTGCCAGTTTGTTGGTAACATCACCAGAGTGACTATATGGTGTTCCGATGAATAAAAACATGTTTTTCACAGCTTTTGATGGTTCACCGAATCGTGCAACGTTGCATTTTGCTCAGTACCACGTGTAGCACTATCACGTGACTCAGTACACGTGCATGGCAATTTGTGCGTCCAGTGCACATTATTCACGGGTAAACTGGGGAACATGTCTAGGCACATGCTAGCTGACCAGTATATTGTTCGGGTACATGTCAGTATCATTTTGTGTGTTTTTTTAATGGTGCACAGGAACATTTTCCCGTTAGTATATTTATATTGCTTGGAAAAGTATTACTATATTTCATTTTGTGTGCTCCTCTTTTTTCGGTTTCATCGAGTATGAAGGATCACTCACTATTCAAAGTTTTGTTTAAAAACAAATATTTATGTAAGATATAGTTTTCCTACAAATACATTCCTCTTCTTCTTCTGTTTATTCTTATTCTTCTTCTGTTTCTTCTTCTTCAATGGCCCTAATCAATACCACTTTCTTGTGCGGTCACCTAGGGGGAACGGTTGAGGCTCAAGTACTTCTGGAACCCACTGACCATGCCTGACATTCGACTGTGGCAGGAATTTGGAATATGTTCAGGGTGTGGTGCACAATTTACATACCCTAAAGACAAAACTTGCCCTTCATTGATCACTACCACCCACAGTGCTGGCAGATGGGTCCTCCAGCTTAATGGACAGACGTTGCCTGCATTGTTACCTCGTCCTGCCTGCAAACACCAGAATGACATTTTGTAGCTTTGTCGAGATTCCAACCCAGGCTAGACAGCTCAAGGGTGAGTGAACATACCTTTAAGCTATCCTGGCAGGCCTTGCCTCGGTCTGTGTGGGTGGCAAATACATGTTTGCCTTTCATGGTGTCCTGTTGTTAGGTCATTCCTATATGTAACATAGCCAACGCTGTGCTGAGACATTTCACTAGGCCCCATTATAAAGGCACCTGCATTCTAAGGGAGTCCTGGGGTTACAGACACAGCACTATGGGGGACTCGCTCAGCATGTGCTTGATCACGATTTTGCTGCCCGAGAAGCAAAAGCTCCAATAGTATGGAAATAACCCAATAAAGCATTTGTTACAGGAACATCTGGCGGAGATTGACAACCAAATAATATGTGATACCTGCATACATCTCGACTCCTGCTGCTAATAACTTGACTCTTTGTTTAAAACAAACGTTGTCGTACAGCAATTGTAGAGCGGATGGCAGGCCAAACTTTTTATTATCATCTTGGCATTCAGTTCCCATTAATATTTCATCGAACCTGCAAAACACCTTAATTGAATCATGGAATAAAGACGCGAAAAGTGTACGTCGCTAAATAGTCGTGCAGAATCAAATAGGACGATGTAGAATTGGCCAAAGGACCTGTTATGTGACGACTTGAAATTGTTAAAACTATATAAATGTGACTCACAACTCACAAGTGACTGATCCTCTTTAATATCTCAAAAGCTCATTTGAACCAAAAGGGTGGCTATTTATATATTTCACTCACTCATCACTCATTCACACTCATACACTTATACACTCACATCTCACTCACTCACTCATTCATTCACTCACTCATTCACTCACAAAGCACTCATTCACTCATTCATTCACTCATTTTTTTTTTTGCGTCTAAGGCTTATGGAAGATCTGGAACACAAAGTACACACACACACACACACGAAGACATACATTAAACAACACCAGACCTGGCTCCAGCCAATCACAGCCACTGAAGTTGCATCACTTCCCAAGGCACTCTGGGTACCAGCGACGCCATCTTTGGATGATACTTTTCTTTCCATGCTCAGCCGGGCCACCATTGTAGAGGGATTCCTTCCTACCCATGAATACCAACAGATAGGGTTTGCTCTGTTATTTAAATGTTCATCATCAAGCAACGATGCAACACTCGTACCATTTTTAAAGTTTTCGGCTTTGACTCGGCAGGGGTCGGGGTCGAACCCCCACCTCGCGGACTCATAGGGGGGCACTCCAATCATTAGGCCACCGAGTCTGGTTCCATTGAGCAGGTACCATTTTAACATCAATTCCCAACAAGATTGTATGCTGGAACACTTAAATACCGGTACCTCTACCACCCATGGTGGACAGATAATTATGTTTTCACCCCTGTTTGTCTGTGAGCAGAATATCACAAAAATGTATGGATGGGTTTGGACGAAACTTGGTGAACATGTAGGATTGTAGGGTATATGACATGGACGAATTGATTCGATTTTGGAGAAGATCCGAATCCAGATAAGAGAGTTTTTTTGGACGATTCGATCTTCACCATTGAGTGATAGGCCATAAACGATATGGGCCCATATATCATGTTATTTCAAAAAGTTATGGACGGATTATGACTAAACTTGGTGGATGAGTTGGTTAGGTGACACGAACAAGCTAATTCGATTTTGGGTTCAGGTAGGAATCCAGATCCGGCCTATCAGTAGGATACGAAACTCAAACTGTTCAGCCTGGCAGAGGTATGTGCTCTACCAGATTCCGTTCTAGTTCTACCTGGAAATTACAAGGATGCTGGTTCTTATCATTTGAATGTAAATCTGTAAAGATCTTGTATACATTTACCCATTTTAGCATTGACTCATCGACATACAGACATACTCAATAATGACAGATCTTGATCCGCTCTCCATCTTCCACTCTTCTTCTTCCTTCTGTAGAGCCCATACATTTACCTTTCCACCCACTCGCTCTCCTTATCCGAAAGCTTCACATAAACCTTTGTTTTTTTTCTTTCAAATCCTCTACATTCCCTTTTTAGTCTTATCAACTCCACTTTCCATTTCCTCAATGTAACCATCTCCCCCATCTCTCCTTGCACCTTGCACCTTTCATCAAAATCTGAACGAATATTGAGACATGAAGTAGTAGTTGTCCTAAATATGTGTGATATCAGCCTGAAGTTGGTGACCGGTCTGATTCTCCACCAATCCTGGTCCCTCGTATAGAAAATTAATGAATCTTCTCATTCCAAACCTCACCTACAACAATGAGTCATGAATTCCTGAGAGCCAGGTGTGTGGAGCATGTTGGTTGGATTGTTTCCTGTGCTTTGTGAGGTTGATGGGAAATATTTATATTCTGAAAATTTGTGCAAGAGGTCCTGAAGGCCTACACAGAGCCTTGCGTGAAATTGTATTCAAACGCAATGGTTTATACATGCACCTGAAAGCGGCTTATTTGTGAAAAATTGATTATACAATAATACTTTCACAATATCACTTATTGGATCAACAACGCAGCATTTCCTTGATGTAGAATTGTCTGACCATTTCCCATTTCAGATGGCAGGAGGAAACCAATGGGCCGCTGCCATGTTGTTTGATTCTAGGTCCTGAATGATAACCTCGGTGGTAATATTTATCTCCTGGTTACAATCGATGAGGGCTGGCATTATAGCTAAGACGTGTCTGTACTCGCATTTGATTTGTCTAGCATGGTTGTGAATGTAACTCCAGCTATAAACTGCCATCCTGGTGTTTCACAGGCTGGGCAAGGAATCAATCGATGTGCGCTCTGTCCCTCGGATGCACGTTAAGCGGAACGAGCCATTTACCAGCACTGGTCGTTGGTGAACGTTAAAGATCCCATGGTGTCCTTCGAGAAGAGTAGGTGAGTTATCACTGGCAGCCTGACCAAATTACTAATTCCAACCATGACTGGGTACTAGGAAGGCGGTGGAAAGCCACACAACACAACCTTTGCCAAGAGATTGCTTGAGGAACACCGACAATTGCCAATTGCATGGTATGATGATGATGACGATGATGATGACAATGATGATAATGATAATGACAATAATGATAATGATGACGATGATGATGGTAAATGATTCCTTGAATAATGAGAGGAATAGTTCCCTCCACCTTTTTTGAAAATTTGGCAAAAAATTATGTTCTTGATTCCGTGTACATCAACAGAACGAGTGTCCGAATCTATTACTAAAAGGAGAAGTGTCCAACCGTCAGTGTTTTTGTTTGTGTCCTTTTGTTACGCTTCATTATAAACGGTTCCTGTTGTCCGATTGTCGTAGAATAATAATAAGAATGACCTGACTGTAGTCACAACCTGCGACAAAATCCGGTAACAGGCCGATTGGGAAACCCGGATTTTAAAACACT
The DNA here is from genome assembly GCF_964187855.1 of Myxine glutinosa. Classification (NCBI taxonomy): domain Eukaryota; kingdom Metazoa; phylum Chordata; class Myxini; order Myxiniformes; family Myxinidae; genus Myxine; species Myxine glutinosa. Next base: position 169,344,812 of record NC_136263.1, read on the forward strand.
TTTAAAAGATGGACAGTGCGATTGGGAAACACACATTTAAAGTGCTATTAAAAAATGTAATCGACACCTCACCCATGATGGCCTCCGCCATGGTTATATCAGAACAAGCTGATTTGTCATACAGTCACGGATTGTTTAACCTCAATATGGGGCCGTTCAAAATTCAAAAAGTATGTAACGCCATGTTTTTTAGTAATTAGCATAATGCAACACTTGATTACTTAAAGTACTGTAACGCATGTAAAGTAATGTAACGCTGCATTACCATGTGTTCTGACGTAGTGTGTTCTAACAGGCTTGATTAAACCGTACTATTATTCGACATATTTGATTAGATTTTTCGGGGTCGCTCATCGTGAATAACACTGAACCCAAACAAAGCCAATGGAAACTTGACGCAACAAACCCAGGCAGTGTATAATCAGCAGAGGCCTACAAGCCTAATGCATTAGGCCGACCAGAAAATCAAGATGGTGGCCATTTCATTTTTCCTATGTGTTATGGTGGGTGGAGTCAAGCGACAGATGTGGGTGTGGTTCAGCCTCTGTCTCACCAATGGGTGCACATTTAAAAAATCGACCCACAAAAACAACAACAACAACAACAACAGCAGCAACGCATAGCTCTTGTAGACCTATGACATGTCACAGGTAAAAGTGGTGTCATTGAAAAGCGAATGATCAATTTACTTGGAAGGAAAGCTAATAATTAATCGACGTAATTGGGGAAAAAAACGTGTGTCCGTTTAATTATAAGGATTCCGCCCGTGTTTCCGATACCGTATTGAGGAAGAAGAAGCGGGACCACGAGCTTAAATTCTATGGTTCCAATGGTAACATTTATTATTCCACATAAGCAGGAACCCGTTAGAAGGCCACAGAAGGAGCACACCAAATTAAAATATCGTAATACTTCTCGAAGCAATATAAAAATATATAAATGTACACGGAAAGAGCACACAAACAACAACCCCATCCACGACAACAACAACCACAGTTACTTCATTTTACATCCTCATTGACACATAGATAAACATGCAATATGTTTGTGAAGTACAACATGATGTGTTTTGCTTAAACCCATAAGCGAAGCGCGGGTACGCATGCGTAATTGATGGCTGAATCCAACAATGGACTGTGACGTCATGACCATAACCAAGTGATGCTGCACAATGGGAAGCATGGATTCAGATGAGTTATGGGATCACACGCATCAGTGTTTTATTTTCTTTTGCCAATACCGCACAAATACACTATTGAGGGAAGTGAGATTGCTCCATTAAAAGCTGGCAGTTAGTTAATGAGTGTCAGTGTAATAATTTGTCAAAAGTGTTGGCAACATTTCCTTCCTAACTCAGAATTTGTGTTTTATATGGTGTTTGGTTTTCACTCTACTAAATGTTCAATTGCACTTTAGAAACACCATCGCTCAAAGGAAAGCTGGATGCATCATGCGGCCCTCAGGTGGACAGACTTAAACATCTTGAAAGGCGAAGTAGACTGGGAAAAGGACATAGGGGATGTTACAGATGGACAACATCGGATATTGGATCGAAATTCAGAATGACGGAGAAATCAAGACGATGTAGCTAATCATCTGTAACGTTGGCCTGCAATCATAGCCAACCCTCACATCGAAGAAGAGGCACAACATGATGATTCGTATAATTGCCAAGATTTAATCATTACTTTCGAGTGGTGTGTTACTTACCACATTTTGCTGCATGGTAAGTCACGTGACCATGAAAATGTTACATCGTGGGGTCAACCAAATGCTTTGCAACTACTAGTGGGCCCTTTGGTCCATTGGACCAAATTTTAATTGGTCTTCACCACCTTGTACTATGCATGCCTGCCGGACTCGAGGTATTTTGGGTCCTTGGAGTCTTTTGGATGGTCGAGGACTTTTTTGTCTTTTTTTTTTTTTTTTTTTTTTGTGTCTTTGTTTTGTGTATACGTTCTTTTGTATTTTGGGGTATTTTGTATTTTTGTATTGTGTACGTTCTTTTGTGTATTTTGGGGTAATCAGAGCCTTTTTGTCCTCTGGGTCTTTTGGGTCCTTAGGGGACTTTTGGGGAATTAAAACCTTTGGGGAATTATTCCCATCTAGGGAACTTCTGGAATACACACACACACACACACACACACACACACACACACACACACACACACACACACACACACACACACACACACACACACACACACACACACACACACACACACACACACACACACATCTCATCCACTTATAGAAGATATCACATTAGTTTGAATTGTCTCTGACCTATTCATAGAAATCTTTAATCCCAGTCGTGTTAAATATTACCATTTTGTTTTTGGGAACTCGGACAGGAACTTGATGTGTGTCCTGCATGGAATTTTTATCCGCAATGACTGCAGAGACATTACAGCGTGATGAGGCATCTGTCTGGCAGGATTTTGCACAGGTAGCACTTACCTTAGCCCACTTACGTTTGAGATGTCTAGTCTGTGTTTGATTCCCGACCCGACTGTATACTGACCGATTGGTGTGTTTCGCAGGCAGGGCCTTGCATCACACCTTGCATCATCCCTTGGATGCACGTTAAGCTGGGTGTCCCTCTGCTAGCATTATCTGCTGGAAATGAATTTTTGTTATCACTGAGCAAACTATAAATTTCTGCCAAACTCACCTTCAGTCGAAGGTCAAGCCTGGCCATTCTGTTCGTGAAAGACTTGGGCTAATAAACTTCCCTGACCGACCCTGAAAGGTGGGAATAATTTGGGGGTAGTGGCAGTAGTAGTCGTAGTAGTAGTCGTAATAGTAGTTGTGGTAGTAATAGTAGTGGTAGGTACGCACGCCTAGTTGATGACTGAATCCAAGAATAGACTGACGTCATGATCAGAACCCAGTGATGCTGTAAAATGGGAAGCATGGATTCAGATGAGTTATGGTGGAAACAAAGTGGGGAAGTGTTAGGTTGAGATAATGAAGACAGAAGGGAGGATAATATAAGGGGAGAGGGCTAATGGCGAATTTGGGAGGAAACGACTTTAGGAGCAAAAATAATTAATTAAATGATAGGGGAATGAAAGAGGAGGTGGGAGAGGCATGTGAGAGGAGGAGGTGCAGGGAGAGGAGAGGAAGGATCGGCCATTTTTACGCATGTAATATGTAGATAGCTTAGAACGAGTGTATTCCCATTTTTCACATTCCAAAATCAGGAGCTTAGAATTGATCAGTTTCCTGGATATTGCTCAAATTCAAGTAAAATAAAATGTCTATGGAGATGCCAGCTTTGGTCGTGAAGTAGGATGAGAATGTTGATACAAACGTGACTGTGATGCTGTGAGTTAAGGAGTTAGTTGAACATTCCAAGTGGTATCACGTGTATCATTCATTATTCTTTCATTCAACAGCTATAGTCATTCCTTGGGGGGGGGGAGGGCGGGGTGGAATCTGTTAATCCACCAGTTCCTATATTGGCAAATATTGCAGTAGGTTGTTTGCCATTGCCTTCACGGCAGTAGTCAGAGCAGGAATTTCTAGTTTGTTCAGTGTGCCTGCGATAACTCGCCGACTCTTCGTGAAAGACCCCTTTAACGTCTTTAACGTCAACCGACTAAACCTAGCTTACAGGACACCCGGCTTTACGTCTTCCAGAGGGACAGCGCACTTAGTGATGCAACACGCGAAGCACCAATGGGGATAACTTATAGTCAGGTCGGGAATCGATCCTTGGATCGGCAGCTCAAATTAAGTACACCACCTCTGACCTATACTGTCGTCTTTTACCTTTACCTTTACCTCCTGCTCTTGCTTCGAGCCAGTTGTTTGGTCGTGTTGGTGAAGATCACCGGATCCCACACCTGTTCACCAGTTTAGCCAAAGTAGGTGGGGGATACCTTCATCGTCGTGCAGTGGAGCGGAATAGGCCTCGGTTAAGGTTTTATTTTGGGACGAGAAATAACAGGAAGCAACACGAAAACTTGCCAATCTGTTGTGAGTAAAGTAGTTACCGGAGAGCTCGATTTGTTCACGTGTCATTAACACCTATAAATCCCAAAACAAGTTGCCGCTTGTGACCCACACTCGATGTGGTTGACTCACCAGGTTCGTCATCGTCGCTTCGTTTGCAGCGTGTGGCTGCTGGTTGTGGATTGGAGGAGCTTTAAAAGTGCAACAGTATGGCCACCAAGTCCTGGGTGGGTCATTGTGCATCTTAAAGCTTTACCTGGTCGGTACACGAAGAAGTCGTTTTTCTTTTCTCAACTTGTGATGTCAATTGAGTAAACACAAATTGGATAAATCTTGTTTGCATTTGAGGAGGTGTATACATTTAGAACACTCACCAACACGGTCTTGTGTCGCTCGACTGATTCCAAAGGTTGATGCAGTGACGTCACTATCAGTAAATGAGGACATCACTGCGGAAACATCATTTTGTGGGTGTTTCAAATACCTGCAACATTCACCTGATCTACTAGTAAACTGCCGGAAATGACATTTGCACGATATCATTTATGCCCAAGGTAATACTTTTGGAACAGGTGCACCTACCCCTGAAGCATTCTTCTTCTTCTTCTTCTTCTTCGACACTGGCATCAGAAACCTCAAGAAACTCACGTCTGAGTCTGTCTCTTTCTGTCCGTGCTCCTTCAGCTCTGGTTTGAAAGCTGTGTGAGAAATCATGGGAGATTTTTTTTTTAATGTTTCATGATATCGGTTATGTAATGGTTAGAGTGTCTGCTCAGACGCTGGGAGGTCGGTGGTTCAAATCCCAGCTGAGTCATATACCAAGACTTCATGTCATACCTCCCCAGGCTGGACAGTTCATGTTTTGCCACCCACTGATAGGCCGGATCTTGACCTGAACCAAAATCGAATCGGTTTATTTGTGTCACCGACCCAAATCATCCACCAAGTTTTGTCATAAGTCGTCCATAACTTTTTGAGATACCATGCTATATATTATTTTTGGCCCCATCACTCAATGGTGAAGAATCACATAAAACACGAAACTACGAGTAGAACGGCACTCTTCAATGCCGCGACAACCGGTATGCCTCTGCCTACATCATTACATCATTATTCATACCTGTACCGAGTTTGATTTAAATTCCTTCAGCTGTTTTAAAGTATCACATTTTTACCTGACATGACCTCTGACCTTTCACCTTTGATGCCAAAATATAATCAGTTCAACTTTGCATCATAATATATACTTATCCAAAGTTTGGTCAAAATCCCATCATTGGTTCACAGGTTTGCTTGGTGACAGGGGTTTTATCTCCCAGGACCTCTGACCTTTGACCTCTTGACCCCTTGTACCAACTTTGGTCAAAATCCCATCATTGGTTCACAAGTTAGCTCTGTAACAGAATTCTTACCTAACGGGACCTCTGACCTTTGACCTTTTGACCCCTTGTACTAAGTTTGGTCAAAATCCCACCAATGGTTCACAAGTTACTCTGTATCAGAATTTATACCTAACGGGAGCTCTGACCTTTGACCTCTTGACCCTATAATCGAATCAGTTCATTTTTGCATCATTATAAATACTTGTACCAAGTTTGACTTTGATCCCTTCAGCCGTTCGTTATTGTGGTAATGAAAACCTACCACAGATGGATGGAAGCAAAGATAGACACACGGACAGATGGACGGCGAGCCAGATGGACAACCTAAAAACATATCTCCAGTGACTCCATCAGCAGTGGCATAAAGTTCTAGTATCCGGAGCCAGATCCAGATCTTCACCAAAATCGAATCAATTCATCCTCGTCAAACACTCAACCTGTCCACCAAGTTTTGTCCCAATCCGTCCATAGCTTTTTGAGATATCCTGCTCACACACAAACGGACAGACACACAAACAGACAGACAGGGGTGAAAACATAACCTCCGTCCACCATCGGTTGCGGAGGTAAAAATGGTATATGCTGCTTACTTGCTTGATGCTCAGCATTTAAACACCATTGTTCAGGCTTCTTCATGGGCCTAATGGCCTCCTCCCGCATTGGAGTTCCTTGTGAGAGAACTCCTGCATTGTCTTACAGCCATGCTGTTTTGTTTCCGAAGCTATGGACCCAAGGGTATGAAGATATTTGGTGTAAACAGATCTTCAGTTCGTCTGAGAAGCAAAATCGCCCAAAATGTTGAAGGATTCACTGTTTACGACATGCGTTGTGGACACACCGACCTGGGATCAGAAGTCATGCTGGTGTGTATTGGTGGAGCCATCTTTAGAGGCTATGTTCCCCACTGAGTGGGGGTTGGACCTTTTTTGGGCACCTTGGTCCCCTTTTTGAAGCAATGTTTTATGGCCGGATGCCCTTCCTGCCACCAACCCTGTTGGTCGCCTCTTGCGACACACAGGTAATTACCAGTGAGCTGGTACTCAATGTGCCGAACTCTTGAGGATGACAGGCTGAGTCAACCCCCTGGTGTTAATTCAGCAACCAACCGGGATTCGAACCCAGGATCCTCGGATCCCAAACCGGCACCCTAACCGCTAAGCCAACACCAGGCTATACTGGTGTGTATTGGTGGAATGTGATATTTTTGTTTCCCACCCCCCCTTAAGCGGCCGAGAATGTATAGCGAGCTCGAGAAAAATGGAGCCTTTCCAAATGCACATAGGTATAGGCTCAGACGTCACGGGAGGAATCATGATATGTTTTATGCTGCCTGGTGTTTTCAAACGTGTTCCTTAAGCTTGGATACACAACTCGTCTTAGGACAGCCAGTAGCCTAGGGGTGAAATGTGTGCTACATATGTTAGGGACTCTATATGGTCGTCTATCACGTGACTTTGCGACTTTGAAAGTTTACTTTGCAGGAGTTGGTTAGACTTAGAGGACCCCTTGTAAAGAGAATAATATTGTTGCGGGTATGGAGTACGGCTCTTCCCCCTTAGCAAGAGGTGGTTAGCCCCTTGTCTTGTTAAGCTGACCGTCTCTGCTCCTGGTACTTGTAACGCTCTCCCACGGGATGGAACGGATCAGGGTTATGGGTCCAGGGTTTATCCCGAATACCTTTATCCGTACCTCCGCAGAACAGGGAGGAAAGTACCGCTCGAACCCCAGTTTTAGATGTTATAATTGCCGAGCGGTTTTAGCAACACGACGTTCGAGCCATTACCAAAGACTAAACCCGATCCTAAACGTTGGCCAAATTGTGCCACAGGTATTCAATGTGGAAAAGACAAGGACGAACGGATGTGAAGGAAATAAGGCAAGGTAGGAAGAACAGGATTTATTAATTATTTACACACCACCAAAGCAGAAAAGAAATGAAATGCAATTTACAGGGAAATGGAAGGATCAGAAGGACACAGAGCAATACTAGCTTATCTAAACAGGCTTAACTTATACCCCAGACAACATAAAGGACGGACGACAATCAGACTTACACGGGGAATGATGATAGGAATGAATGGCAGGAGGTGGATGGCTGGACGGACGAGGAGGTGGGATCACAAGGCGGGAAGGATGCGGGTGGTTGGTATGATTGCGTGGCTCGAGGTGAGCAGCCACCGACCCTCCTCAATCGTAGACGCACGGCGGCGTTGCTTCGCGGCCGCAACTGCCGTCAACGCTCAAAGCTGCCGTGGTCAAAAGCTGCGGTGGATTCCGCTGCGGTGGACTCCTTACTCATTGGTTCATGGGGGCTTCCTCGGTCATCCGCTGGTGGGGGCTTCCTCGGTCATCTCCTTCCTCAATCATCTCTAGTCGGGGCGTTGCGCCGCGGGTTATATCCACGCCCTACCAAGCCATGACCACACCTTACCAAGCCGTGCCCACCGAGTCCTGGTTGGGCGCAAGGGCTTCCTGGCTCCACCTCCTGATGACGAAGTGCGGGCCACGCCCGTAATGTAGCTCCTCCCCCTTCTTCTCCGAGGCTTGACCACGTGCGTAATGGAGGCAAAGGCGCTGACAATGCGAATGGCAATGCCGCAGTTGGAAATGGAGGTTTTGGGGCAATTGTAAGGGGATCTATCTTATTTCGATTTTGGTGCAATGCAGTGTCAATTAGTGGGAAACACAGCCTTATACTAACATAGAATAAGAAATAACTATTTAGAAGGGTATATGGTGGCCTACGTGCTTGCGATGGATTAACTAAGAGGACGACCTTTGACCTTTACAATTATGGAGGTATTTACACAGATCATGACATTTACAAAGGGTGGTATTTACAAAAATCACAGGATTCTCAAATCCGTTACACTGCACCCTCCTTCCTTCAGGCACGTCCCGGGCCTATAAAAATTTAGCTTAGTGTGGCACATAGGTGTAATTCCCTCTACAATTAACCTGACCCTGAGTGCGACAGTTTTAAAACACAAATAAGTATGTCCCTCTGCTGCCTTGCACCCTACCTAACAGATTCGCGCCCACAGGATAACCGAATTGCAGAATTATTTTCAAACTAAACATGAACGGTGGGGAGCATTATTTACAAGTGCCGTTAATTGGACTATTTACAAAACGCAACCCAGGACCTGTGATTTTTCTTTTAGGGAAACCAAAAGAAATTCCTGTGGGAGGGGAGGAGACAGCATGCACTGCATCGATGCACCAGCACCAATAAAGAGCACCAAAACACCAAAGCACCATAAAGCACCAATCAGTGCACAGTCATCACAGTTCAATTAAAAACAACACTAGTGGTCTTGTTCTTCGGCTCCCTCTGCTGGCCGTTGTTCTTCCTGATGTTGTATTTCAATAATTGGTGATCTTCTTGGCCCATCGTGGCCGGTCCCAGCAGAGAGGCCATGCCCCAACCCATGGGGTCCATAAGTGGTGCTTGGCCACAGACTGTGGTCCATAAGTTGTGCGTGGATGCAGGCAGTTGTGGTTGCGAGAGTTTCGGGCTCACAGACACGGCCCCTCGCATGCTCCCCTCAGTGCCCAGAGGGCACGGTCCATGGGTCGGGGAAGGAAGACAGAGAAGACAGGTGAGTGAGGGGTAAGGTCACAAGGGTACACATCAATGAAGGCAATGCAGAGTGAGGTGCGTCTGGAGACTGAGCGGAGAAAAGCTCATCCCTACCATACGTCACCCCCCCTGTTACCTACTCTACCCTTGCCCTTACCCCATATTTACAAAAACCTACACATTTACAAATTCGTCGCTACCGTCACGTCTTCCCCATATTTCCCCTATACCAAATTCGTCACAATCCCATTGTCTAAATTTGCCATCACCAATTCATCATCAATCCTCATAAGGAGGGAGAGATGGAACAACAACACAATGTCACACCCACGTCATGATGCGTCTCACAATCCAAACATTTGCACAAAAAATATAACCAAAACAAACCATGGCACGGTGTGGAGTTCCGTCGCCTCAGGTGAGTGGATGTAGATGGGGCGAGGAGATTTCAATCCTAACTACCTTCTAAATGACTTTAATACACTTTACACTACCCGGGGTCTTTCCCTGCCAAACCATTGGCCATCTTACTCTCTATGCGGTTTTAAGAACCAAATTCCCATTGACCAAACTGTGGTGCTTCATCAATTTGGGGTCTCACTCCCCCGATTAAACTCCCTGTGCCTTTGCACAATTTCAGGACTGGGTCGTGTGGCTCTCCCAGCAGGTCTACCCACCTGCACACCTCCACCACTGCAGTTGCCTCCGAGCTTATCTGCTCCTTACCTAACCTATCTAACTGGGGAAGGCCCTCCTTGGCGCTTACCCCTCTCGGTGCCCTCTCTGGCACTGGGCTACCCGGGTCCGTCCTCTGGATCCTCGGGCCCCACTGAACAACTCTACTGTGGCTCCCAGAGCCCACCTGCGGCCTCACCTGGCCGACATCCTAACAGTGGCGGAGTGCCCATTTAACTACACACACTAACAGGCCACACGCCCAGCCATTTCCACGTCACTAATGCACCCATCCAAACACCATTCTACCACATACACCACAGATGCCAATATCCAACCACAATTTACCTACTCCCTCTACCTAACACTTAAACTACCCTCCTCGGGTATTGGTGATGGGGTCCATCCTCCACATACACTCCCTTCGCACCAACCACTCCACTCCACATTTTCCACCATACTCACTCCACACCATCCATTCCATACTCCATATATTCCATACTCCATGTATTCCACACAACCATTCTCCATACACCTGTATTTGCACACCTGTGCCATCACACCTGGTGCTTCCTGCACCCTCCTTCCTTCAGGACCATTCGGTCAACACAACACACAATCACCACTACTCAGTCATACACTGCTCCATACACCTGTTCACTTGCACACCTGTGCCATCACACCTGGTGCTTCCTGCACCCTCCTTCCTCCCAGGCTTCTTCAATCATTCAATACAATGCACAACCACCTCACTCTTTTCACAATACACTTCTAAATTTCCAAACCATTGCCTCAGGCATGCAAATTCTCCCACGCTCACACACACATCCTTCCCGAGCATTGCCTAGCAATTCCTCATTTCACAAAGCCCAAGAGGCACCCATCGGCTGCACCACGGATGCACCCACGGGCTGCACCACGGACACACCCACCTGGCTGCACCACGGACACACCCACCGGCTGCACCACGGACACACCCACCGGCTGCACCACGGACACACCCACCTGGCTGCACCACGGACACATCCACCAGCTGCACCACGGACACACCTACCGGCTGCACCACGGACACACCCACCGGCTGCACCACGGACACACCCACCGGCGGCACCACGGACACACCCACCAGCTGCACCATGGACACACCCACCGGCTGCACCACGGACACACCCACCGGCGGCACCACGGACACACCCACCGGCTGCACCACGGACACCCACCGGCGGCACCACGGACACACCCACTGGCTGCACCACGGACACACCCACCAGCTGCACCATGGACACACCCACCGGCGGCACCACGGACACACCCACCGGCTGCACCATGGACAAACCCACCGGCGGCACCACGGACACACCCACCGGCTGCACCACGGACACACACACCGGCTGCACCATGGACGCACCCACCGGCTGCACCACGGACACACCCACCGGCTCCACCATGGACACACCCACCGGCGGCACCACGGACACACCCACCGGCTGCACCACGGACACACCCACCGGCTGCACCACGGACACACCCACCGGCGGCACCACGGACACACCCACCGGCTCCACCATGGACACACCCACCGGCGGCACCACGGACACACCCACCGGCTGCACCACGGACGCACCCACCGGTGGCCCCACGGACACACCCACCGGCTGCACAACGGACACACCCACCGGCTGCACAACAGACACACCCACCGGCTGCACCACGGACACACCCACCGGCTGCACCACAGACACACCCACCGGCTGCACCACGGACACACCCACCGGCTGCACCACGGACACACCCACCTGCGGCACCACGGACACACCCCCCGGCTGCACCTCAGACATACCCAGCAAGCGTTCCACACACCTGTTCTTCCCTTGCACCCCCTGCAAGCTCATTCACTCAACACAATGTCACTCATCTCACACGTCTCACAATACGCTGCTGAGTACACTTTCAACACACACACACGGCACCATTCACGAGCATTGCCTCATTTGCTCAATAATAAGACTCACACACACACACACACACACACACACACACACACACACACACACACACACACACACACACACACACACACACACGGCATCATCTGATCTAACTACTCCCGTCTGAAACTCGCGCTTCCCAGTCGCCCCTTTAAACTAAGCACATCCCACGCCGTTATCATCCATTCTAACCTCCCTATGTCCCCGACTACCTGTACAATGCCGCTACTTAACCTTACCGTTACCTATGGTCATTTCTAGGTCCCTATACATTATCCTAACCCTCCCGGGCTAGTTTTCACTGCCAAACCCCATAAACCTATAGCTCATGTGCCCCATATGTGAGGGATGGCAGAGTTGCCATCCCACCACATCGGACATGTCCCACTATCAATTTTGCCATCAAATTCCAACCAATCAAAATTGCCAATCACTGCCAATCATTCTACCAATCATTTGCCACTCATCAAATTTTTCCAATCACTTCCGCCAATCCTATTCACTATTCTAAATTTCGGATCAAAACACTATTATCATCACAGTCCACTATATCTGAGCCTCGGTGCGTCATGACATCATTAAAACTCGGCTTCGCAAAGCCGAGCAATGAATTCGGGTGGTTTGGTCACCTGCAGGTTGAATCCGTCCGGCATTCGGTTCAGGGGAGGCGGTTTGGTCGGGCCGAGATTCCACGCACCGTCTCGGCGCGGATCCTTGCGGCCTCCGGCCTGATGGCTCAATCTCACCCGGTCAGAACCCCGCCACCACAAGGGGGCACCATTCCGATTCCTCCCCTCCCTTGAACCGGACCTGTCGCCTTGCCCGGCGAGGCCCGGACTCGACCCTGCGTGGCGGGGCAAGGCCCGAATCGGCAACGACGCTTCGAAGAGAAGCGACGCAGCACCGACCCGCGCCGGGCCTCGCATCCAACAAAGCGCACTGCGCCCCGAGTGCTCGCTTCGGCTATCCGTCGCCCGAAACGCTGCTCCGGTCCACAACGATGCCTTACTCGCATGCTCACATGCACACATGCACACGCGACCATTTTCACACTCACCAAACCCGGCGTCTCGGCGCCTCCAGTGCATCCCACACACCCCGTCCATTCTACCACCGCACTCCCTGTTACACACCACACCTCTCGCGCACCCTCTTGCGCACACTCGTCGTTCGCACACTTCTCCTCCGTTACGTCCTCCGTAACACTCACCATGGGCATGCACTCTCGCATCCACCCACTCACGCGCTTCAATGGGCTCTCCCACACCCGCGCCACAACCAACTCAGGTGGGCTTTCTCGCACACTCTCGCCGTCCATTCCAAACGTGCATCCTCGCACCCGGTCCTCCACCAGCTCACTCTCCGAGTCACTCTCACCCTTGCACGTACACTCCGTATCGCTCTCACTCTCTGTGTCACACTCTGTACACTTTATAACACGCTCACTCTTTGATGCACACTTTTTCCTCACACGCGTGCCATTCGCTTTAACACAGCCCACAAAGGACCTTCCACGAACGCCCGGGTGCTTTCGCGATTCCAAGCGCGCGACAATTCTCTTCGCGCCAAACACTCTGCCGAAAAACCTCTTAGCACCATATACAGCCCGTCTCACCTTCGGGGTTCTTCTTCCTCCCTGCACCAACACCTGCAAATCTTTATAAGGATTAAGCACGGCATCAAGGTGTGAGCACGGACTTTGCACATTATCCATTCCCTCCTCCAACTGTTGCTCTTCTACGTCTGTCGTCTCTACAATTTCAACTTAAACTTTTTCTTTTTCTTTGACGACCGCTGGCTTTATTAAAATTCCCTCTACTTCAGCGGTCGCTGGCCGCCCCAAACCCCGGGTCGCGATGTCTACCCCGGTCCAGTTACCTGTGCTTTTCTCCACTTCGCTCAACCAGCGCTTCTCGACCTGCTTTACCTCGTCGTGCACCCTTGGGACCTGCTCGCCCAACCTGCGGTCAATGTCCCTCTCCGCTTCCCTTACTTCATATGCGGCTTGCCTCCCCGCCAACCCCTCGTTTACTTCCCCGATTTGGTCACCCATTCTGTTTTCCATTCCCTCTCTATCGGCCCTCATTTCTTCCGTTATTGCTTCAATTTGGTCTCCCAATTGCTGCCCCATCTTGGCCATAAGGGCCTCCATTTGCAGCATGAAAAGGTTCAAATCCACCGGTGCTGCGGGCGTGGCTGCCGCAACCATGTGCGAGCCGCCATTTTGTGCGCCTCCCACCTCATGCGAGGGGCCGCCATCTCGTGTGCCTGAGACCTCCGCTACCACATCCTCATTGCTCTCCTCCTCCATTATTACTCCCACCTCCTCCCTGGGGTCCTGGGTTGATTCTAAACCCTCTTCTAACTCACCCACCGGCATCCGATCGCCTTGATTATCCATGGCACGATTTTAAATTTGGATGTTAAATTAAAAAATTTGCCACTTGTAATTTGAGTGCGCTAAGCGCACTTCAGGTCCGAATCTCGCTCCTGACACCAATTGTTGCAGATCTCAACGTCGGCCCCTTTTCCCCTTAAGAAGGGGGGGATTAATCCCCTTGTCTGTGACTGACCGACGTGAGTCCTTTAGCTGCCCAGCTCCCTCCAGGGAGGCAGGTGAGCAACCTCGTTCGAGACCGCGGACAAGATGTTAATTGCCGAGCGGATTAGCAGCCGCGGCTCGAAACATTAGCATTCACTAGACCCGATTCTGAACGTTGGCCAAATCGTGCCACAGGTATTCAATGTGGAAAAGACAAGGACGAACGGATGTGAAGGAAAGAAAGCAAGGTAGGAAGAACAGGATTTATTAATTATTTACACACCACCAAAGCAGAAAAGAAATGAAATGCAATTTACAGGGAAATGGAAGGATCAGAAGGACACAGAGCAATACTAGCTTATCTAAACAGGCTTAACTTATACCCCAGACAACATAAAGGACGGACGACAATTAGACTTACACGGGGAATGATGATAGGAATGAATGGCAGGAGGTGGATGGCTGGATGGACGAGGAGGTGGGATCACAAGGCGGGAAGGATGCGGGTGGTTGGTATGATCGCGCGGCTTGAGGTGAGCAGCCGCCGACCCTCCTCAATCATAGCCGCACGGCGGCGTTGCTTCGCGGCCGCAACTGCCGTCAATGCTCAAAGCTGCCGTGGTCAAAAGCTGCGGTGGATTCCGCTGCGGTGGACTCCGTACTCATTGGTTCGTGGGGGCTTCCTCGGTCATCCGCTGGTGGGGGCTTCCTCGGTCATCTCCTTCCTCAATCATCTCTAGTCGGGGCGTCGTGCCGCGGGTTATATCCACGCCCTACCAAGCCATGACCACACCTTACCAAGCCATGCCCACCAAGTCCTGGTTGGGCGCAAGGGCTTTCTGGCTCCAGCTCCTGATGACGAGGTGCGGGCCATGCCCGTAATGTAGCTCCTCCCCCTTCTTCTCCGAGGCTTGACCACGTGCGTAATGGAGGCAAAGGCGCTAACAATGCGAATGGCAATGACGCAGTTGGAAATGGAGGTTTTGGGGCAATTGTAAGGGGATCTATATTATTTCGATTTCGGTGCAATGCAGTGTCAATTAGTGGGAAACACAGCCTTATACTAACATAGAATAAGAAATAACTATTTAGAAGGGTATATGGTGGCCTACGTGCTTGCGATGGATTAACTAAGAGGACGACCTTTGACCTTTACAATTATGGTGGTATTTACACAGATCATGACATTTACAAAGGGTGGTATTTACAAAAATTACAGGATTCTCAAATCCGTTACAATATTCTATTAACTGGTGTGCGCTAGTCTTGCATAGTTCTCGATGAGGAACACCCAGTGGCTGAGACTCTGCAAGGTGCATTTGACTTTATTTATTTATTATTTGCGAAAATCGGAGATTTTTCATTCATTCATTCATTCATTCATTCAAGTATATTAGTTTGTCTTGTGCGTTATTCTGTCTGTCTCTCTGTCAGTCGCCTACAGGTCAAAATTTTCAACCGATCATCAGGAAACTTCACCAAATGGTGGAGTTGGTCATAATCAAGAAGCCTCTTGTTCTTGGGGTCAAAATATCAACAGGTCAACATATGCCTAAGGTCACCAACTTTGTCAAATTTCTAAAATCCTCAATTTTCATCTGATTCACTTAACATTTTAAGAGTATTTGCATATCAGGTCACTGAATTCAACCACCAATTCTTTTTTAGGTCATCATAGGCCAACAACTTATTGTAGGGATTTCGCAAGTATAGTGCTATGCACAACATATTTCTTGTTTATTTATTTACAAAATCTTCCGTGAAACGTCGCCATGTTCTTTCAAGTTTTGCTTTGTATCCTCGGCACTCTATTTGGCGGATGTATATTTATCTGGTCTGCCAGTTGCGTCATTACTAATATTCCACACCGTCGATTACAGTTCTCCCGTAGATTGGGCCAGGAATTTTAGGATTTGGCCAGGGTACCGGCAAGCATGGCTTCCTCTTTATGAAACAGACCTTGGGGTTCCTAACGTCCACAAGTCAATCGATGGCAGCAGCTGGGACAGCTGGCTTAATTTCCCCACCAAAGGATGGCGTACCCATTTCCGCATCGCCCTGCCTTTGAGGCACAACAGGTGACAGTTATAGTCATGTCAGGAATCCAATCCAGACAAGACATTTCAAGCGTGAGTGCACACTACCTCTGGGCTATCCTATATTGCTAGTCCATCGTTTTCCTTTCAACGACGGGTCAAATCATAACATCGTGCTTGTTTTATTGGCAGAGTCAATAAGGCCATGGGGCTGGCCCCCAAAACACCTCATAACACCATTGGAATCTCCCGCTATGAAGCTAACGCCGAGGGCCTTTCTTTCACTCACTCACCGCAGGCAGGTTGGTGGTCTTTCTGTCTTCTACCGACTCCTCTCCGGCCTTGCTCCCCCAGCTCTGTCTGTTCTCTGTCCCTGAAATATTCCTACAGGTCGCACAAGATCTGCCAGCAACCCTCTTATGGTTAAACTGCCAAAATCAAGAATCTCTGCTCACCTTCACTCTTTCATTCCTCTTTTCTCCCACCTCTGGAGCAAACTCCCTCACTCTCTTCAATCGCACTCCTCATTCCAGGTCTTTAAAAACAGCTGTTCACCACTATCTCTTATCTTCCCCCATCCAAAACCTTGATCTTTTCTACCCCTGTTAATTCACCCCAGATCCACTTTTTTGAAATGCCGACTTCTTTTCTGGAAGTCCTAGCAGTGCACATGTGTTTGTTTTTTTTTACCTCCAACCCTTCCCATGCCTCCTCCCCCCATGCCCTCTCCCCTCACAGATCTCCCGATATCCCTGCTCTCCATCTGGTTCTCCCACTCCCTTTATCATATGTTTTATGGTTTTATGTGTCAGTTTTTTTTTTGTGATCAATGTTAGCTCTTACACGAGCCTCGATCTTGCATACAAATAATATTAATTATAATAAGTAAATATTTATTTTTTTGCGTTTTCCTAAACATTAAATGACACAGTTCCAGGACTTCCATACGTCTTGATTTTAGTCTGAATCAGCTTATCTGGGAAGTTGAAGCCAAAATGGGATTGCTTGGATTAGAGCATGCCAACAACTCAGCTAGCTATCCTGCTGCTCCAGGGTGAATGTCTAAGTCAATTATCAACGATTTATGACGTTGCTGCTATTTTGAAAATGATACAAGCCTGCGAGGATCTCTTGAGATTTATGAAGAACACCTGTCTTGTAATATGAAAATGGGGAAAGGTAAATTTAATCTTTAGTGCCTTTTGAAGAATCAACTTACGACTCCTTATTAAATAGTGAGTTCATGGAGTTTTCACACTGAAATGGCACCACGTAGCGTTGATGCTGTATTTCGCTTTGGAAGTGAAACGAGCAAAACCTCCTTCTGCTGTAATCTTGTTTCACCCTCGTGGAAAGAAACCCATGTGTGCTCTTGGAGCGATCATTTCTTTATTTATTTCCCCATGGATTTTCCCAGTGTGGTGCACCTGTGGCACTCGGCGAGACACATTGTCTCTGCCTGCTAAATCACTCTATCTTTATCCCATGTCCTATCTGTTCCTTATCTACCCCCCTGTCCATCCTCCTGTCTTATCACTTCCTTTCCAATTGTTTTGTCCCACTTCCCAGCTCTTTTTCCCTCTTCCCTAATCTCCAACCCCCCTCCTATGTTGGCTATTTTTCCCTCAACATTCGTTTTCCATCTTCTTTGACAATTCCTCACCTTGCTCCGTCATGTATCCGTTTGTTGTCGTCAGTTTTTTTTTCGTTGCCCCAACTTGTCGGTTGGTCCAGTGGCCCTGGCATCCTGCTATTCCACAACAGTACAAACAAAATAATGAAAATGTCCAGTCTGCCTCCATATACCCACGATCATGTTGCTTGGACATCGTTTGAAGAGTACATAGCCACCATTTCACCTGTCCATGAGTTAACAACTGCTTGCTTGCATGTTTTTCAGGCTGAACTCTTGTGGCCTAACAGAACAATGAAGCAGACTCCATCACTGTGCTGCCACAGGTGCCTTTGTCTTTCTTTCCATCTTTGTGTCCTTCTCCAACACATTTTGTAGTGGCACTAGCGCATGAAGCTCTTCCTAGGCTCCGCTAAGTTTCCTTGGCCTTTTCATGCAGGAAGCTTCCGCGGTTGGAGCCAAGCTCCTACCATCTGGACACAATTCCTTTCTTGTTTTGTCAACCAGGCCGCATCGGACCTGCAATTTGCAAGCTCACCCCTTTTACTCCCATATTGGCCTCCCCTCAGCTCTGACCCTGCGTGTCCTTGGGAAAGAGTCTTTTGCCAGACTTGGTGATGTGCTGTCATGCATAGACCGATCACCCCACACCCCCGCCTCACCCTTCTGCCACTGCCTTCTCTCTCTCTCTCTCTCTCTCTCTCTCTCTCTCTCTCTCGCTCTCTCTCGCTCTCTCTCCCTCTCTCTCTCTCTCTCTCTCCCCCTCTCTCTCTCTCTCTCTCTCTCTCTCTCCCTCCCTCCCTCTCTCTCTTTTACTCTATCACACCCTCTCTCTCTTTCTTTCTCTCTCACTATCTCACACCCTCTCTCTCACTCTCTCTCTCTCTCTCACTCTCTCTCTCACTCTCACACACTCCCTCTTACTCTCACACCCTCTCTCTCACTCCCTCTCTCACTCTCTCACACCCTCTCTCTCACTCTCTCTCTCCTTCTCTCTCTCTCTCTCTCTCTCTCTCTCTCTCTGTCGCCACCTATCGGCTGTCGGTGCGCTGGGTGCGGTGTCATGGCGTCTGTTCGTGTCTTGGCATTGTAGCTCCGTGCTTGTGGTTTGTATCTTTACCCTCCCCTTACCTTTTCTCACCTTTGTTCCGTCTTTTGTGTGTCACCCTTCCACGTTATCATCCCTCCCCCCCTCTTGAGAGTGAGAAAGTGAGAGAGCACACGTGGTGAGACCGGTAAAGGTTCCCCCTTAGGGCGGTTCCCTCTTCGGGTTTTTTTTCGCCTCGTGTTACAAATCATAATACTTTTCCGTTTCTTTTTTCGTAAATATTTTTATTTTTCGTTTGTTTACTGGAGCTTTTTGGCTTCATTAACCCTTTATACATTTATCCTTTGTTTAAACGTGCAAACAATGGCGGATAGCTCTCGTTACACGTCTCTTGAAGCGCTAACCCGGAAGCATGGGTTAGTTTGCTCACCTCCGTCGGGAATCGATGTGGAGGCCATTATCCTTGCGGTCGGAGAGTTAATCGGTTTGGATAACGTAAAAGCGGCTTCTCGCATGAATAAACGCGTGGTAATCTTTGTTTCCACAGTGCCCATGGTTGCTCAAATAGTCGAGCACGGGCTCTTCTTTGCTCCCGACGTGTTTGTTCAGGTATATCCACTCGACACGCCGGCAGTTCGGATTTCTCTCTCTAACGCTCCTCCGTTCCTTAAGAACAAAGACCTGGTTACTGAACTAAACAAACTTGGTTCTGTCGTCTCTTCAGTTACAATGGTTCCTGTACGAGGAAAAAATAACCGTTTAAAACACGTCATGTCCTTTCGTCGTTTTGTTTATATGATCTTACCGCGTGGTGTAACCTCTTTAAATGCGGTATTGCCTTTCAAGGTCGAAGGTCACACTTATCGGGTCTTTGTCTCCACAGAGTCTCTAGTTTGTTTTGAGTGTGGTCAATATGGTCATTTAAAGGACTCGTGCCCGAAAAAGTCCACAGATAGAGTCACTAGCCTGAATGGTGATGAACAGCAGGGCTATACTGAGATCGTTGTCGATGATGTAAACAATATGGGTGGTGCTGATGCAGACCCCATTGTAGACAAACAGAGAACCAGGAAAATAACCCTCCCACCTTCTAGCGACCTCAACGAGCCTGATAATAAGGTCTTGGCCGGTCCTCCAACTTTCGCTCAAGTGGTTAGTGAAGGTTATGGTGGAGCGCGACCTCCTCCTCAGCAGTTTCCTCCAGTTGAGGAAATTCCTCAACCTCCCCCGCCTTCAGAATACTCTGAGGGTAATGTGATACATGCTGAAAATGTATGTGTTGGCCAGACAGCACCTGAGTCTCTCCAGTGTTCTGAGGGTAAACCTCCATGTGAGGTTGAGCCTCCATGTGTGTCCCCTGCTGAAGCTTGTGTTGATTGTGCCACCCCTCCCTCTGTGGGGAGTGGTGAGTGTGTTGGAACTAGTGATCTGTCTGTGGAATCCTCCATTGAGGCAGCTGAGCCTTGTCAAGCTCATGGTCAGCAGGGTGATAGTGCTGAAGTCTCAGATTTTCGTGTCGATGAGCCCGTTGCCTCGGCAATGGACTCTCAATGCAATGATTGTGACTCTGATGGGGGTTCTTCCGTTGCCTCACTGAGTGATGGTGAGGCCGACTTCTCATCGGAGCATGTCTCTGGAGGCTCTGTCCCTCCTGCTGAAATCGTGGATTTCCTACAAAAAACTTACCGTAAAAAGCGCGTGAAAATCTGCGATTTCTTCGTTGATACTCACGCCTTCATTAGTGGGGCTCAGGAAGTTGTACAACAATCTGCGGCCCTTCATATTTCTGATCAATCACTGAAAAGACTGAAGATGTACCTTGTCACAGCAAGGAAAGAATTAAACCTGTAATGGCTGTGTTGCTGCCTATGTTTCTATGAACATAGCAAGCTTGAACATTAATGGTGGGCGCAGTCAGCTGCGTTGGTCCCAAACTGTGCAATTAGCCAGGAGGGAAAAGATTGATGTACTTTTATTGCAAGAAACTCGTGCCACTGCAGACTGCATGGCTGATTGGCAGCAACAGCTGATTGGCACTTGGTTTTTTAGTAATACAGATTCTGTGAGTGCGGGTGTAGTGAAATCGTATTCGTACTGAACCCGGGGTGATGCTCGCTGCTCGTTGACACCGCTAGGGGCGTGACTATAAGACCCGCTGCTGCGAACGGTGCTCCGAGACTTCTCCTGTGACACGTTACATCTGGTAGACTCGCTAACGGTACGCCTGCATAGAATATCCAGCTTGCTTGCATTGAATGATATGAATGGACCCATGTGATGTCACATCGTATACTTATTGTATTTTCTACTTTACAGGATGATGTTATGATCTAAATGCAATTAAACCAACCCGTTGGACTAAAGTTGTGTGGACCTGATTGGTTTTACACAACACTTAATTGCATTTAAGATCTACCGACATGGCTGGCAACAAGACGCTGACGGTGTCCGTATTCAGCGCCGACCCGCAAGCCCCGGATGGTGGCTTGCAGCTGAAGCACTGGCTCAGAACATTGGAGAATCTTTTTGATGAGCCTGAGACCGCGCCGACGGCTGCCGCGAAGCTAGCAACTCTCCATGCAAAAATCGACAACCGGGTGTACAACTCTATCGCTCAATGCGCGACGTATGACCTCTCCATCGCGGAGCTCAAACGGCTGTACATAAAGGAAAAAAGCCCGGTGTATGCACGATATTTGCTGCAAACGCGACGTCAGCAACCCAACGAGGCGATGGACCACTACGCCCAGGAGCTCCGGCAGCTCTTGCTGGACAGCGTCAGGGAGCCACGGACTCCCGCGCAGGCTCAGGATGATCGTCTTTTAGATGCCTTCATTGCAGGGGTCTCCTCCCAGGAACTAAGGCTCAAACTCTTAGAGAAGACCGACCTGACCTTCGCTACGGCGCTCGAGCAAGGGACAGTATACACCGAAGCGCGGATGCAATCGAACACCTATGATCGCACGCGCCTCTTGGCGGGCACCACACTACACGCCCGGCCAGAGAGTGCTACCGCCGAGGACGCGGATCCGCTCGCTGAACTCCGGGATGCTCCGGAGGAAGACCCAGCCCTGACGGCTGCCATTACGACCAGACCCAAGGCCTTACGCGGGGCCGCATGCTTTTTCTGTGGGGGGCCACGTCATGCCCGGGTTGTGTGTCCGGCACGAGACGCTATATGCCATTTGTGCTCGCAAAAGGGACATTACGCGAAAGTGTGCAGGAAAACGGCACGCGGCTCGCGGCTCATTGACTCGCGCGGTCGCGGCGACCTTGAATGGGCTCATTGCGGAGCCCGCGAGCCGAGCCCGACACCCGGCGCCTTACCCGACTTCGAAGGGGAGGGCCCCTCTCTGCTGGCCCCTGGGCGCTCAGACGTCCTTGGCGGGCGTCACCGGACAGCCACCACCGTCTCATCCTCTATCGGGCACAAAGGACGTGTCCTTGACCAAACTCCGGGCCACGCAAGGGGCTTTGAAGCCTCACCAAGCCCCAGCGGAACGTTCTCCTCGAGTCGTCCACGAGTTAACGGCGGCCCACGCCCCGACAAAGGCGATTTCTAATACTACGGAGGCCTTTTGCTGCCAAAAGTGTCAAAAGGCGATTTCGAATACTACGGAGGCCTTTTTCTGCCTCTGCTGCCAAAAGTGTCAAAAGGCGATTTCGAATACTACGGAGGCCTTTTTCTGCCAAAAGTGTCAAAAGGCGATTGCAAATACTACGGAGGCCTTTTCCCGTCAGAATTGTCAGATTTTGAATCGCGAAACACCGGAATGCTTGGGAAAGCCCTCTGATGGCGTTAATGGATTCCCCATGGTCAACGCAGACTCCGGCCACGACCGCAAAACTGCTGCTGGCGTAGGATCCACCTGCGAGGCTGGTCCGACCCATTCGGGGGGCTCAGTCCCGCTCCCAGCAGCCTCGTCTGGCCTGGCTCAAGCCCTTATTCCCCTCATGGTCGAAGGCCATTGTGTTCGGGCCTTGGTGGATACAGGATCTACGGATAGTTTTATCGACCAGCGGCTTGTGCTCAGGCATGGATGGCGGATCTGGAGGTCTACGAGACGGATCTTCATGGCTTCCCAGGGGCTTCGACTCAGCACGAAGGGGGAATGTTGATTGAAACTCGTGCTAAAGGGACGGGTTTTCCCTGATGTACACCTTATGGTTTTACCCGCATTATGTGCTGATATTCTGTTAGGACACGATTTTCTTAAGCTGCATGGACGTCTGGTAATGGAGTTTGGTGGGCCTGACACGCTTGTTGTGGGGGCGGACGACGCGCTTGCGGTGTGCGCCCTAGCGCAAATGGACGTCCAGCCGCTTTCGCTGTTCCCCAATCTAACCTCCGACTGCACCCCTGTCGCGGTGAAATCACGGCGCTACTCTCGCGCAGACATGCAATTCATTGCGGACGAAACGGCTCAGCTCTTGAAAGACGGCATCATAGAACCTAGTAGGTCACCGTGGCGCGCCCAGGTCTTGGTGGTGCGCAGCGAGGCCCATCGCAGACGCATGGTAATCGACTATTCCCAAACGATTAACCGCTTTACACAGCTGGATGCCTACCCCCTTCCGGGGATGGACGCGCTAGTGCAAAAGGTGTCCCAGTATTCGGTCTATAGCACTCTCGATCTCCGTAGTGCGTACCACCAGATCCCTATCTCTAGGGCGGATCGTATCTATACCGCATTTGTGTCGGGGCAGCGGTTGTACCAATTTACGCGATTGCCTTTTGGGGTAACGAACGGGGTCTCTTGTTTCCAGAGGGCCATGGATGACCTCGTTGCGCGGGAGCACTTAACCGATGTTTTCGTCTACCTCGATAATCTTACGGTTTGTGGATATGACCAAGGGCACCATGATGCTAATCTGAAGTGCTTCCTTGAGGTCGCGCAGCGGTATCACTTAACTATGAACGAGGATAAGTGCCAATACTCCCTACGCACGATAGATCTTCTGGGGTACACCGTGACCCATGGCTCTGTCGCTCCGGATAAGGAGCGTCTGCGACCTTTGCTCGACATGGCCCCTCCCTGTGATCGGGCGTCCCTGAAGCGCATCCTTGGGCTGTTCGCCCATTACTCCAAATGGGTGCAAAGTTTCTTCGCGAAACTTCGCCCCCTCGTGGCCTGCGACACCTTCCCCCTGAGTCCGGCCGCATTGGCGGCCTTTGAAGGCCTTAAGGCCGACATCGCCCGAGCCGCCGTGGCGACAATCGACGAGAGCGGCTCGTTCGTCCTCGAAAGTGACGCCTCGGATCAGGCCATCGCGGCGACCCTCTCCCAAGGGGGGCGTCCCGTGGCTTTCTTTTCACGGACTCTTACCACCGCTGAGCGGAGACACTCGTCCGTTGAAAAGGAAGCGTATGCGATCGTCGAGTCTATTTGACGATGGCGCCCGTACTTACTCGGGCGGAGCTTCCAAATCATCACGGACCAGCAAAGCGTTGCGTTCATGTACGACACCTAATACGCCCAGCGCATTAAGAACGAGAAAATCACTCGCTGGCGTATCGAACTCGCCGACTTCTGTTACACCATCAAATATCGCCCGGGGAAGGATAACCAGGCCGCCGATGCCTTATCACGACCGGCTACATGTGCCGGTATCACCTCTTTGGAGGGCCTACGGGTGCTGCATGCCACTGCGGGCCATCCCGGCGTAACGCGTTTCTCTCATTTTGTGCGGAGTGGGAATCTCCCATACTCGATTGACGATATCCGCCGTATCTGTCGCGACTGCGCTATCTGCGCGGAAATCAAACCGCGTTTCTATAACCCTCCCATGGGGACTCTGGTGAAGGCTACACGCCCGTGGGAACGCTTGGCGATGGCTTTCAAGGGCCCATTGCCGGTGTCGAGCGGCTCTCGCTATCTGCTCACTATCGTTGATGAGTACTCGCGATTCCCCTTTGCTTATACGTGCGCGGACATGACTGCTGCCACGGTGATGCGATGCTTACAGAACTTGTTCTCAATGTTCGGTTACCCGGCCTATGTCCATACCGACCGGGGTGCGGTCTTCTTGACGCAGGAGGTGCGCGGCTATCTGCTCCAAAATAACATTGCTTAGAGTTACACCACGCCGTACAGACCCCAGGCTAATGGGCAGATCGAACGCTTCAACAGGATTATCTGGAGGGCCGTCATGCTCAACCTCCGGACCCTCGGCCGGGGCCTCGATAAATGGGCTTGGTCGCTACCTGCGGCGTTGAACTCGATCAGGGCTCTCCTGAGTACGGCAACCAACCAAACTCCCCACGAGCGACTTTTCCACCACCCCAGGAGCTCGGGGTGTATACGGTCTTTGCCCAGTTGGCTCGCTGGGCCCGGGCCGGCCTACCTTAAACGGGCGGTTCGCGCGAGCAAGTACGACCCCCTAGTGGACAAAGTGCAGATTCTCCAGGCTAATCCTGAGCATGCTCGTGTGATGACGACTGATGGCCGTGAGGCTACTGTCTCCGTCCGTCACCTTGCCCCTTGCGGGGTCGCCGACCTAAGTAGGGAATCGGACGAACCGATCGAACCCATCTATGAGACTATGGCCTCTCCCGACGCTCCCATCGCCGAAAGTCTACCGACCCTCCCCTCGCCGAGACTACCTGGGCCCGACGACTTGGAGTTACCCCCTTCGTCACCCGACCCTGTTGGCGCCTCCGACGCCGGGGACACAGGGATACGTGATGCCATACCCGGGGAATTTCGGACGCGTGCTGGCAGAGAAATTCGCCGCCCGGCCCGATACGGTTGGGTCGACTGATGTTCCACCCTGTTCGTGCTGACGCTCACTCGCTTCTAGCCGCACTGCCGTATAATTCTGACGGGGGGAGAATGTAGTGAAATCGTATTCGTACTGAACCCGGGGTGATGCTCGCTGCTCGTTGACACCGCTAGGGGCGTGACTATAAGACCCGCTGCTGCGAACGGTGCTCCGAGACTTCTCCTGTGACACGTTACATCTGGTAGACTCGCTAACGGTATGCCTGCATAGAATATCCAGCTTGCTTGCATTGAATGATATGAATGGACCCATGTGATGTCACATCGTATACTTATTGTATTTTCTACTTTACAGGATGATGTTATGATCTAAATGCAATTAAACCAACCCGTTGGACTAAAGTTGTGTGGACCTGATTGGTTTTACACAACAGCGGGTATTGCTTTTTTTGTCCGTTCACGTTTGTCTGTCTCCCCCCCCATCTTTAAGGAAATCGTACCAGGCTATCTAGCCTCTGTAGAGCTTGCATACAATCAGCAACGATTTATGTTTGTTAACGTCTATGCTCCAAGCGATAGCACAGATAGAGGAACTTTTTTTAATCAGTCCTTTAATTTCCTGAGACACCTCTCTTCTGATACGTTGTTGTGCTTAGGGGGTGACTTTAACTGTACTGTAAACCCAACTTTAGATAGGAACAGTGCAGAGCCACATCCAGCTTCAAGTCGGCCTCTTTCCAGTATAATTTCGCGGCATGACCTCAACGATGTATGGCGGCAACAACACCCAAACCTGCAGCAATTTAGCTGGTGTCGTGTTTTACTAAATCATCTTTCACTTGCTCGTCTTGATAAATTTTATATTCCTAACTCTGCTGTCAACCTTGTGACATACGGCTATTGTCCCTTCAGGCTTCTCTGATCATTCTTTGGTAAAACTGTGCTTTTCTTTTCCTCGTTTCAAACGCCGCACCCTGTATTGGTCCTTTAACACCTCACTTCTGAGCGATCCTTTCTTTAAATCATCCTTTGTGGTTTTTTGGGACAAGGTTGTGGATTTCCAACATCGTTTCCTAAATCTCTGTCAGTGGTGGGACTATGCTAAAGCGCAGATCCGTGTTTTCTGTCAGCAATACAAAACCAATTGCTCTCAAAGTAAACAATTATGTATTGATGCCTTGAAACAAGAAATTCTACGATTGCAGGAAGGTGCTGAGGTCCTCAGTGATGAAAGACGGTGTCAACTCCTCTTTGAAAAACAAACTCTGCTTAAGGAATTAATTCAAGAAAATGGTATTGGTGCCTTAGTCAGGCTGAGAGTGAATGGTTTACTGTCGTCAGACACATGTTGTAAAGATTTCTTTAAGTTTGAGAAGACGACGAAGGCGAGCCAGCAAATGCTTAGTCTTCGGGCTAGTGATGGGCATATTCTTAGTGATAATACGGAGATTGTTCATTTTGTTCGGTCTTATTTTGAGAATGTGTTTTCCTTTAAGCCCAATGATGTGCCTGCAATGCAGAATATTACGACCAATTTACCGCAGATAGATGAGCATCAACGGCATGTCTTGGATGAGAACATTACTCTTGGTGAACCTAAAACTGCGCTGGATGACCTTGCTGATCATAAGGCTCCTGGTTTTGATGGGCTACCAGCTGAATTTTATAAAACCTTTTGGGACATGCTTGGTCCTGCTTTGCACTCAGTGTTTTTATACAGTCTGCGTGAGGGATTGTTACCCCTTAGTTGTCGGCGTGCAGTTGTTTGCCTTATCCCTAAGAAAAACGACCTGCAATTGATACAGAACTGGCGTCCAATCTCTCTTCTCTGCACAGATTACAAGATTTTTGCCAAAACGCTAGCTAACCGTGTAAAGACTGTTCTAAGCACAGTTATACATCAGGATCAATCGTACTGTGTTATGCACAGATCTATGCACGATAACATTTTTTTGGTACGAGACCTGTGGGATGTGTGTGCATTTCAACAACAGCATACCGGTCTCTTTTTTATTGACCAAGAAAAGGCTTTTGACTCTGTTAATCATGAGTATTTGTTTCACATTTTAAAGCAATTTGGTTTTGGGGCATCCTTTATTTCATATGTATCCTTATTGTATAATCACATTTTTAGCTTGATCAAAATCAATGATGGTCTCTGTTCACCTTTGCGGATTGGGAGGGGAATTCGGCAAGGCTGTCCCTTATCTGGAATATTGTACTCTCTTTGCATTGAGCCCCTTTTGATTCGTTTACGATCTTCTCTTATGGGATTTTCAGTGACTCCCTCAGAAAATCCCGTTATAATTTCGGCCTATGCTGATGATGTATGTGTTGCTGTTCGCAGCAGTAATGACATTGCTCTGCTATTTGAGTGCCTACGGGTTTACTCTCAAGCATGTACAACGCAAATTAATTGGTCGAAATGCAAAGCAGTTTGGGTCAGCGGTACGCCACCTTCTGCCCTTCCAATTCTCCCTATGAATTTGACATGGGAAAAAGAAGGTGTGAAATACCTCGGTGTTTACCTTGGAACCCCAGGCTTTGTCAAAAGGAATTGGGATGGTTTGCTCCACAAAATCAGCAACAAATTAAACAGATGGAGAGGAATTTTGTCGACCTTGTCTTTCCGAGGTCCTGCCCTGGTCATTAACAACCTGGTGGCCCCTCTCTTATGGCATAAAATGATTGCCTTGCAGCCACCTGCAACGTTGGTGTCGTCAATCCAAAAATGTTTACTTGACTTCTTTTGGGATGGCAAACACTGGCTAAAGCCAGAGACTATTTGCCTCCCACTGGCAGAAGGAGGTCATGGGCTTGTGGACATTCTTTGTCGGGTGATGGCCTTCCGAGTCTCCACAGCTCGTCGTTTTATATTTCTGGAGGCCTTGCCCTGGAAATCGACTGCAAACTGTATACTAAAACAAGCCGGCATGCTTGGGTACAATTGTGAACTCTTCTTCATGGAGCTGCAACATGTCGATGCTTCGCTGCTCCCTGACTTTTACCAAGATGTCTTGAACGTCTGGCGGTCCATTTCAATAACTCGCCAAATGGAGACATACAACAGTGAAAGGTTCCTCCGGGAACCCCTTTTCTACAATGCCCTCTTTCCTGCTATTCCTCGCTCACGTGCCTTTGTGCAACGTTTTGTGAGTGCTGGCGTGAAAACGACTCGGGACCTTCGTGACTGTAACAGGAACAGTTGGTTCTCCGCAGGACATCTTCAAGTAAGAACTGGCATCAGATCTTTGAGGAGCGTAGCCAAGGTCCTACAGGAAATCCTGTGTGTTTTTAGGCACCTGGGCCTGAGCTCAACCGCCAACATTGGTGACCACCATACACCACCACAGATCTGTGCTAGCTCTAGCCTGCCAGCTGATAGCGCCGCAACATCTATCTTGCTATCCTCATCGCCACTTTCCAGCAAGGATAAAAAAGAGATCTCAGTTCGGTTTCCCTCGTTACAGCCTCTTTCTTTTGGGGCTCGATGGAAAGAGAAACTGCCTTCTGGGTCTCCCTCCCATCCGCAATGGTCTGCAATGTATGTTTCACCGATTGTTAAAAGGACTGGTGATATTGCTTGGAGACTCACCCATATGGTGTTGCCCTCCAATGTTTTATTACATCGTTTTAATGAGGATAATTCAGTGGAATGCCCCTTTTGTATGATTTCTGAAGACCTTTTCCATGCTTACGTAGATTGTGCAAGACTCTTTCCCTTTGGTTTTTTATCAACTTTTTTTAATCGTATGAACTTTTCTTTTTCTACACGTGTTTTTATCTTTGGAACACCACTTAGTTATAAAAAACGCTCTGAGACTGCTCTTGCTAATTTCTTAATTTCTATTGGAAAATTAGCAATCTACAAAACAAGAAAAGCAAAGCTCCTGGCAAATGCTGATATTTTATGTGATGTGGTAATTGTGTTTAAGGCTCTAGTCATGGCAAGGTTACGCTTGGAATTTTCTTTTTGCCAAATGAAAGATGATTTACAAACCTTTGTGGAAAAATGGTGTGCAAAGGGTGGGTTTTGTAAACTTGATCATGGTTTGTTAAGTTTTTTATTTTAGTGCTTGGTGTTTTTATTGTTGTTGTTTGGCTGCACATGTTTTGAATTGTGGTGACTTTATTATTTGCATTACTTGTATGGTTTTCTTACCTTTATAATAAAAGAGCTTCAAAAGTCTCTCTCTCTCTCTCTCTCTCTCTCTCTCTCTCTCTCTCTCTCTCTCTCCTTCTCTCTCTCTCTCTCTCTCTCTCTCTCTCTCTCTCTCTCTACCTCTCTCTACCTCTCTCTCTCTCTCTACCTCTCTCTCTACCTCTCTCTCTACCTCTCTCTCTACCTCTCTCTCTACCTCTCTCTCTCTCTCTACCTCTCTCTACCTCTGTCTACCTCTCTCTCCATTGTATGCTCTATAAAAAAACAAATGGGATTTTCTACTTTTCTATTTTTATTTTTTCGTTTGTTTAGACGTAGCTGTATCAGTGTATCACGCTATCTAGCATTCTAGTGATATGTTTTTTCGTTCAGCGAACATATGTCCAATTATTTTTTTATGTACCATTGAGAATGACAATTAATCCAAGTAATAATACTTGTTTGCACTCGTTTTGTGTGGCAATCATTTCTGAGTGTTCGTGAAAAACATCCACTTTCTTGACTTTTCAAACTTTTTGAATACAAATCGATCTTCTGTTTTCTCCCTGGAATGCAAACCTACCATGTTCAAGTTGCCCGTTGAATTCTAACTTTGTTTTTGTTTTTTGCAGGATCTGATTAAATTTTGAAAATTGTTTTGTCTCATGTGACTGTAGTTTGCCATACCAAGAAAGCCAACCGTATAACGTTTATACCTTGTACATTATAAGGAAAGCCAACCTTGTTAGGTTTATACCTTATACATTATAAGGAAAGCCAACCTTGTTAGGTTTATACCTTGTACTTTATAAGGAAAGCCAACCTTGTTAGGTTTATACCTTCTACATTATAAGGAAAGCCAACCTTGTTAGGTTTAAACCTTGTACTTTATAAGGAAAGCCAACCTTGTTAGGTTTATACCTTATACATTATAAGGAAAGCCAACCTTGTTAGGTTTATACCTTATACCTTATAAGGAAAGCCAACCTTGTTAGGTTTATACCTTATACCTTATAAGGAAAGCCAACCTTGTTAGGTTTATACCTTGTACGTTATAAGGAAAGCCAACCTTGTTGGGTTTATACCTTGTACTTTATAAGGAAAGCCAACCTTGTTAGATTTATACCTTGTACATTATAAGGAAAGCCAACCTTGTTCGGTTTATACCTTACACCTTATAAGGAAAGCCAACCTTGTTAGGATTATACCTTACACCTTATAAGGAAAGCCAACCTTGTTAGGTTTATACCTTGTACATCATAAGGAAAGCCAACCTTGTTAGGTTTATACCTTATACTTTATAAGGAAAGCCAACCTTGTTCGGTTTATACCTTATACCTTATAAAGAAAGCCAACCTTGTTAGGTTTGTACCTTGTACATTATTAGGAAAGCCAACCTTGTTAGGTTTATACCTTGTACATTATAAGGAAAGCCAACCTTGTTCGGTTTATACCTTACACTTTATAAGGAAAGCCAACCTTGTTAGGTTTATACCTTACACCTTATAAGGAAAGCCAACCTTGTTAGGTTTATACCTTGTACATCATAAGGAAAGCCAACCTTGTTAGGTTTATACCTTATACTTTATAAGGAAAGCCAACCTTGTTCGGTTTATACCTTATACCTTATAAAGAAAGCCAACCTTGTTAGGTTTATACCTTATACTTCATAAGGAAAGCCAACCTTGTTCGGTTTATACCTTATACCTTATAAAGAAAGCCAACCTTGTTAGGTTTGTACCTTGTACATTATTAGGAAAGCCAACCTTGTTAGGTTTATACCTTATACTTTATAAGGAAAGCCAACCTTGTTCGGTTTATACCTTATACCTTATAAGGAAAGCCAACCTTGTTAGGTTTGTACCTTGTACATTATAAGGAAAGCCAACCTTGTTAGGTTTATACCTTATACTTTATAAGGAAAGCCAACCTTGTTCGGTTTATACCTTATACCTTATAAGGAAAGCCAACCTTGTTAGGTTTGTACCTTGTACATTATTAGGAAAGCCAACCTTGTTCGGTTTATACCTTGTACTTTATAAGGAAAGCCAACCTTTTTCGGTTCATACCTTACACCTTATAAGGAAAGCCAACCTTGATAGGTTTATACCTTGTTATAAGGAAAGCCAACCTTGTTACGTTTATACCTTGTTATAAGGAAAGCCAACCTTGTTACATTTATACCTTGTTATAAGGAAAGCCAACCTTGTTAGGTTTATACCTTGTTATAAGGAAAGCCAACCTTGTTAGGTTTATACCTTGTTATAAGGAAAGCCAACCTTGTTAGGTTTATACCTTGTTATAAGGAAAGCCAACCTTGTTATGTTTATGCCTTACACCTTATAAGGAAAGCCAACCTTGTTAGGTTTATACCTTGTACATTATAAGGAAAGCCAACCTTGTTAGGTTTATACCTTATACTTTATAAGGAAAGCCAACCTTGTTCGGTTTATACCTTATACCTTATAAGGAAAGCCAACCTTGTTAGGTTTATACCTTATACTTTATAAGGAAAGCCAACCTTGTTAGGTTTATACCTTGTACATTATAAGGAAAGCCAACCTTGTTAGGTTTATACCTTATACTTTATAAGGAAAGCCAACCTTGTTAGGTTTATACCTTGTACATTATAAGGAAAGCCAACCTTGTTAGGTTTATACCTTGTACATTATAAGGAACGCCAACCTTGTTCGGTTTATACCTTATACCTTATAAGGAAAGCCAACCTTGTTAGGTTTATACCTTGTACATTATTAGGAAAGCCAACCTTGTTAGGTTATACCTTATACCTTATAAGGAAAGCCAACCTTGTTCGGTTTATACCTTACACCTTATAAGGAAAGCCAACCTTGTTAGGTTTATACCTTACACCTTATAAGGAAAGCCAACCTTGTTAGGTTTATACCTTGTACATCATAAGGAAAGCCAACCTTGTTAGGTTTATACCTTATACTTTATAAGGAAAGCCAACCTTGTTCGGTTTATACCTTATACCTTATAAGGAAAGCCAACCTTGTTCGGTTTATACCTTATACCTTATAAGGAAAGCCAACCTTGTTAGGTTCATACCTTGTACTTTATAAGGAAAGCCAACCTTGTTCGGTTTATACCTTGTACATTATAAGGAAAGCCAACCTTGTGAGGTTTATACCTTATACTTTATAAGGAAAGCCAACCTTGTTCGGTTTATACCTTATACCTCATAAGGAAAGCCAACCTTGTTAGGTTTATACCTTGTACTTTATAAGGAAAGCCAACCTTGTTCGGTTTATGCCTTGTACTTTATAAGGAAAGCCAACCTTGTTCGGTTTATACCTTGTACATTATAAGGAAAGCCAACCTTGTTGGGTTTATACCTTGTACATTATAAGGAAAGCCAACCTTGTTCGGTTTATACCTTATAATTTATAAGGAAAGCCAACCTTGTTCGGTTTATACCTTATACATTATTAGGAAAGCCAACCTTGTTAGGTTATACCTTGTACATTATTAGGAAAGCCAACCTTGTTAGGTTATACCTTATACCTTATAAGGAAAGCCAACCTTGTTAGGTTTATACCTTGTACATCATAAGGAAAGCCAACCTTGTTAGGTTTATACCTTGTACTTTATAAGGAAAGCCAACCTTTTTCGGTTTATACCTTACACCTTATAAGGAAAGCCAACCTTGATAGGTTTATACCTTGTTATAAGGAAAGCCAACCTTGTTACGTTTATACCTTGTTATAAGGAAAGCCAACCTTGTTAGGTTTATACCTTGTACATTATTAGGAAAGCCAACCTTGTTAGGTTATACCTTATACTTTATAAGGAAAGCCAACCTTGTTCGGTTTATATCTTATACCTTAGAAGGAAAGTCAACCTTGATAGGTTATACCTTGTTATAAGGAAAGCCAACCTTGTTACGTTTATACCTTGTTATTAGGAAAGCCAACCTTGTTAGGTTTTACCTTGTTATAAGGAAAGCCAACCTTGTTAGGTTTATACCTTGTTATAAGGAAAGCCAACCTTGTTAGGTTTATTCCTTGTTATAAGGAAAGCCAACCTTGTTCGGTTTATACCTTGTTATAAGGAAAGCCAACCTTGTTAGGTTTATACCTTGTTATAAGGAAAGCCAACATTGTTAGGTTTATACCTTGTACATTATAAGGAAAGCCAACCTTGTTAGGTTTATACCTTACACCTTATAAGGAAAGCCAACCTTGTTCGGTTTATACCTTATACCTTATAAGGAAAGCCAACCTTGTTAGGTTTATACCTTGTTATAAGGAAAGCCAACCTTGTTAGGTTTATACCTTGTACTGAAGGAGCAGCGCTCCTGCTTGAGACGGACGAAGTGACGGACAAGACACAAACTCGTCCGAGAAGATGTTTATTGTATAATCATCTCGGGAACCCTGCTAGCCCGTTTATCGGGTTCGCATATATATATCCAAACCAAAAAGCATACATCAGAACCAAAGCCACGCCTTTTAGGCGAGGCACGCTTTGGTGGTCATGTGACCGACAGGTGCAAAGGATTATAACCTCGGCGCCGCGGTTTGGCCGCCGGTTACGTCACCGGCTTGGGCCCGGAGATTCTGTTGCTGGTCTCGAGCTTTGGGGGACCCATGTGACCACACGCCCCCCACTAGAATCGACTTGGCCCAGGAAGGTCAACCTGAGGGGGGTCCGGATGACCCGACCGAAACGGCCCTTGGCTGGTCACGGGGGGGGGGGGGGAGTGGTCCGGTATGGTGGCGGGTGGCCGGACGGGGGGTGCAGTGGACGGGGGGCGGCCGCGCCACGGTGGGAGAGCCAGCCGTGGCAGCTGGCAGACGTCCATGTGGGCCGCCTTGAGGCGGTCCACCGAAATCTGGTCCGCCCGGCCGCCGATGCTGACGACGAAGGACTTGTCCCGTCGTAGGACCCGGAAGGGTCCGTCGTATGGTGGCCGGAGCGGCCTCCGGTGCGCGTCGTGGCGCACAAAGACGTACCCCGCCGTGCAGAGTGCTGGGGGGATGTAGGATTGGGGGTCGCCGTGGCGGGACGTGGGCACCGGGGTGAAACGTTGGGCGGCCTCCTGGAAGTCCATGCGCTGGCGCGCGGCGGACCAGGGGCTGGTGGCGTCGGGCACGAACTCGCCCGGGACGCGGAGGGCCTGGCCGTACACCAGCTCGGCGGTGGACGCCTGGAGGTCCTCCTTTGGAGCCGTGTGGTGGCCCAAAAGGACCCACGGGAGCCGGTCGGCCCAGCCGTCGTCCTGGAGGCCGGCCATGAGTGCGGCCTTCATGGAGCGGTGGAACCGCTCGCACAACCCATTGGCCTGGGGGTGGTAGGCCGTGGTGCGGTGCAGGGTAACGCCCAACGTGCGGGCGACCAGGCCCCGTTTACCCATTGCTCATGAACCGCACACACGGTGTAGTCGGAGGCGTCCGTGGTGAGGGCGATGGGAGCATGGGGTACCGGGTGGGCCAGCAGCGTGGCGTTGGCGAGAGCCCGTTTCGCGCCGGTGAAAGCAGCGTACATGTCCGTGGACCAGACGACGTCGCGCTTCGCCGGCTGGCCGCGGAGGGCTGTGTACAAGGGCCGCATGAGTTGCGCAGCTCGGGGCATGAAGCGGTGGTAAAAGTTCACCATCCCGAGAAACTCCTGCAGCGCCTTGACGGAGCGGGGGCACGGGAAAGCGGCGATGGCCTCGACTTTGGCCGGTAGCGGTACGGCGCCGTTCCGGGTGATGTGGTGGCCCAAAAAGTCGATCGTCGCCGCACCAAAGTGACATTTGGCCGGGTTGACGATCAAGCCGTGCTCGCTGAGGCGGCCGAACAGCGTCCGGAGGTGGAGGAGGTGCTCGGCTCTGGACGTGCTGGCGACGAGGATGTCGTCCAGGTAGGTAAAGAGGAACGGCAAGTGGCGCAGCACGCCGTCCATCAGGCGCTGGAACGCCTGTGCCGCGTTTTTGAGGCCGAAGGGCATCCGGAGGAATTCGAAG
The DNA here is from genome assembly GCF_964187855.1 of Myxine glutinosa. Classification (NCBI taxonomy): domain Eukaryota; kingdom Metazoa; phylum Chordata; class Myxini; order Myxiniformes; family Myxinidae; genus Myxine; species Myxine glutinosa. Next base: position 169,380,493 of record NC_136263.1, read on the forward strand.
AGGCTGAAAGGTGTAATAACGGCTGTCTTCGGGATGTCGGCCGGGTGGATGGGCACCTGGGGGTACCCCCGAATCAGGTCCACTTTGGAAAAAAATGGTCCGCCCCACCACCGGGCGGAAAAATCCTGGATGTGCGGGACGGGGTACCTGTCGGGGGTAGTGGCATCATTGAGGCGGCGGTAGTCGCCGCATGGCCGCCATCCGCCCCCCGGCTTCAGGACGATGTGCAGCGGCGAGGCCCAGGCGCTGTCGGAGCGCCGCACGATGCCGAGGCGCTCCAGCGCAGCGAACTCGGCCTTGGTGACGGCGAGTTTGGCTGGGTCGAGACGGCAAGCTTGGGCGTACACCAGCGGGCCCGTAGTGGGAATGTGATGCTCGATGCTGTGACGCACCGTGACAGCCGAAAACGTCGGTCGCGTGAGGGCCGGGAACTCCGCGAGGAGACGCACGAAGTCGTCTGCCAACGGGAGGATGCAGGAAAGCTCGGTGGGTGCGGAACGGCTCAAGGCGCACGCCAGCGAGCTGAAAGTTTCGGTGTTGATGAGACGCCGACGTTTAACGTCGACCAGCAGCCCAAGGGCGCAAAGGAAATCGGCCCCGAGCAAAGCCATGGGGACGTCCGCCGTCACGAACTCCCAGGGAAAGAGCTGGCTGCCGAAGCGGAGGGCGACGGTGCGTGGGCCGAAGGTGTGGATGGCGGAGCCGTTGGCTGCAATTAAGGAGGGGCCGCAAATGGCGGCCCACCTGTCCTCCGCCAAAGCGGGAATGATGATCAGCTGAGCGCCGGTGTCGCAGAGAAAACGCCGCCCCGACGTTTGGTCCGCGATGAATATCAGGTTTCCGGAATGGCCGGCGCTCATGGCTGGTAGTGAGCGCCGGCGCTCATGGCTGGTAGTGAGCGCCGGCCCGACCATTTCCCGACTTGCCGAACGTGCACGGGGGTTGACATGATCGGGCCTGCCGCCCGAACCTGGCATGGAAATAACACCAGGCCGGGTCTGGCGGGGGCCCCGGTCGACGCATCGGGACCGGGCGACGCGGCGTCGCCGCTGCCAGTCGCGCCGGTCCGGCGGCCTCCGGGAAGGAAGCTGCGTCACGGGCATTGGGCGGGTGGGTGGGAAACTGCGCCGCGGGCGCCAACTGGGCGGCGGGCGGGCTCCCGGCAGCCACCCCGACGAGCTGGCTCGCCGCTCCGACGAGCTGGCTTGCCGAATCGATCTTGTCGGCCTCCCTGGCGAGGTCGCGGGGGTTCGTGATGGTCGTGCTTGCCAGGGCGACCCAGACCTGGGCCGGGAGCTGGCAGAGAAAAAGCTCTTGGAAAAGGAAATCCGAGGGATGCTCGCCGAGCAACACGAGCATGTAGTCCATACGTTCGGACGGGCGCGTATCGCCGAGCTCAGGAAGGTCGAGCAGGCGTCGTGCGCGTTCAGCCGGGGAGAGGACGAAAGTGCCCAGAAGAAGTGCCTTGATGGCGTCGTACTTGCCGTCAGTGGGCGGGCTCTGGAGAAGGCTCAGGCAGCGGGCGGCGGTCACGGAGCCAAGCGCGGCGACCAAGTAATGGTATTTCGTGGTGTCCTCTGTAATGCCACGCAGGGCGAACTGGGAGTCCGCCTGAGCGAACCAGATGGCGGCATGTGCTTCCCAGAAAGTGGGCAGTTTGAGGGACACTGCCGTGTCCATCGCTTGTCGTAAACTCGGGGTCACCAGTGAAGGAGCAGCGCTCCTGCTTGAGATGGACGAAGCGACGGACAAGACACAAACTCGTCCGAGAAGATGTTTATTGTATAATCATCTCGGGAACACTGCTAGCCCGTTTATCGGGTTCGCATATATATATATCCAAACCAAAAAGCATACATCAGAACCAAAGCCACGCCTCTCAGGCGAGGCACACTTTGGTGGTCATGTGACCGACAGGTGCAAAGGATTATAACCTCAGCACCGCAGTTTGGCCGCCGGTTCGTCACCGGCTTGGGCCAGCAGATTCTGTTGCTGGTCTCGAGCTTTGGGGGACCCATGGGTCGCTACAGTACATTATAAGGAAAGCCAACCTTGTCAGGTTTATACCTTATACCTTATAAGGAAAGCCAACCGTGTTAGGTTTATACCTTATACATTATAAGGAAAGCCAAACTTGTTAGGTTTATACCTGATACCTTTTAAGGAAAGCCAACCTTGTTTGGTTTATACCTTGTACATTATAAGGAAAGCCAACTATGTTAGGTTTATACCTTATACCTTATAAGGAAAGCCAACCTTGTTAGGTTTATACCTTACACCTTATAAGGAAAGCCAACCTTGTTAGGTTTTACCTTATACCTTATAAGGAAAGCCAACCTTGTTAGGTTTATACCTTATACCTTATAAGGAAAGCCAACCTTGTAAGGTTTATACCTTATACATTATAAGGAAAGCCAACCTTGTTAGGTTTATACCTTATACCTTATAAGGAAAGCCAACAAAATCCTTTCCCTCGTGGTCCTCCTGTGCTGTCTTTCCCTCGCGGTCCCCCTGTGCTGTCTTTCCCTCGTGGTTCCCCTGTGCTGTCTTTCCCCCGTGGTCCCCCTGTACTGTCTTTCCCTCGCGGTCCCCCTGTACTGTCTTTCCCTCACGGTCCCCCTGTACTGTCTTTTCCTCGTGGTCCCCCTGTGCTGTCTTTCCCTCATGGTCCCCCTGTGCTGTGTTTCCCTCACGGTCCCCCTGTGCTGTCTTTACCTTGCGGTCCCCCTGTGCTGTCTTTCCCTCGTGGTCCCCCTGTACTGTCTTTCCCTCGTGGTCCCCCTGTGCTGTCTTTCCCTCGTGGTCCCCCTGTGCTGTCTTTCCCTCGTGGTCCCCCTGTACTGTCTTTCCCTCGCGGTCCCCCTGTGCTGTCTTTCCCTCGTGGTCCCCCTGTACTGTCTTTCCCTCGTGGTCCCCCTGTACTGTCTTTCCCTCACGGTCCCCCTGTGCTGTCTTCCCCCTGTGCTGTCTTTCCCTCGTGGTCCCCCTGTGCTGTCTTTCCCTCGCGGTCCCCCTGTGCTGTCTTTCCCTCCTGGTCCCCCTGTGCTGTCTTTCCCTCGCGGTCCCCCTGTGCCGTCTTTCCCTCGCGGTCCCCCTGTACCGTCTTTCCCTCACGGTCCCCCTGTAGTGTCTTTCCCTCGCGGCCCCCCTGTACTCTCTTTCCCTCACGGTCCCCCTGTACTGTCTTTCCCTCGCGGCCCCCCTGTACTGTCTTTCCCTCGCAGTCCCCCTGTACTGTCTTTCCCTCGTGGTCCCCCTGTACTGTCTTTCCCTCGTGGTCCCCCTGTACTGTCTTTCACTCGCGGTCCCCCTGCACTGTCTTTCCCTCATGGTCCCCCTGTGCTGTCTTTCCCTCGTGGTCCCCCTGTGCTGTCTTTCCCTCATGGTCCCCCTGTACTATCTTTCCCTCGTGGTCCCCCTGTGCTGTCTTTCCCTCGTGGTCCCCCTGTACTGTCTTTCCCTCGTGGTCCCCCTGTGCTGTCTTTCCCTCGTGGTCCCCCTGTGCTGTCATTCCCTTGTGGTCCCCCTGTGCTGTCTTTCCCTCGTGGTCCTTCTGTGCTGTCTTTCCCTCGTGGTCCCCCTGTGCTGTCTTTCCCTCGCGGGGCCCCTGTGCTGTCTTTCCCTCGCGGTCCCCCTGTGCTGTCTTTCCCTCGTGGTCCCCCTGTACTGTATTTCCCTCACAGTTGTCAGCTCTTTCACGAGCCTCGATTCAGTATACAAAAAAAAACCTTCTTAGGTTTATATTAGGTTGCATACCTGAGCTCCTCACCACATACAAGGATTTCATCCGCAGCTCAATGGAATACTGTTCCCCCCTCTGGGCTGGTGCTCCTGCCTCACACCTTGCTCGGCTTCACGCTGTTGAGGCCAAAGCTTTCAGAATCATTGGAATCTCCTGCAATAAAGTCAACTCCGAGGGCCTTTCACTCACTCACCGCAGGCAGGTTGGTGGTCTTTCTGTCTTCTACCGACTCCTCTCCGGCCTTGCTCCCCCAGCTCTCTCTGTGCTCTGTCCCCCCAATATTCCTTCAGGTCGCACAAGATCTGCCTGCAACCCTCTTATGGTTAAACTGCCAAAGTTCTCTGCTCACCTTCACTCTTTCAATCCCCTTTTCTCCCGCCTCTGGAACAAACTCCCCCACTCCCTTCAATCCCACTCCTCCCTCCAGTTCTTTAAAACAGCTGTTCACCACCATCTCTTATCTTCCCCCATCGAAAACCTTGATCTTTTCTACCCCCGGTAATTCACCCCAGAGTCCTTGCAGTGTTCATATGTTTTATTCCTCTCCCACCTCCCCCCAAGTCCTCCCGATGTCCCTGCTCTCAAATGTTGTGTTTGTGTCCTTCCCCCTCTCTCCCCATCTTGTCTGCCGCTCCCCTTTTTTTGTGTTTTTGTGTCGGTTTGTCTTTTTGTGTGATTAATGTTAGCTCTTTCACGAGCCTCGATCTTGTATACAAAAAAAATAAAAAATAAAAAATACATTATACCTTATAAGGAAAGCCAACCTTGTTACGTTTATACCTTGTACATTATAAGGAAAGCCAACCTTGTTAGGTTTATACCTTATACCTTATAAGGAAAGCCAACCTTGTTAGGTTTATACCTTATACCTTATAAGGAAAGCCAACCTTGTTAGGATTATACCTTACACCTTATAAGGAAAGCCAACCTCGTTAGGTTTATACCTTACACCTTATAAGGAAAGCCAACCTTGTTAGGTTTATACCTTGTACGTTATAAGGAAAGCCAACCTTGTTAGGTTTATACCTTATACCTCATAAGGAAAGCCAACCTTGTTAGGTTTATACCTTATACCTTATAAGGAAAGCCAACCTTGTTAGGTTTATACCTTATACGTTATAAGGAAAGCCAACCTTGTTAGGTTTATACCTTATAAGTAAAGCCAACCTTGTTCGGTTTATACCTTATACCTTATAAGGAAAGCCAACCTTGTTAGGTTTATACCTTGTACGTTATAAGGAAAGCCAACCTTGTTAGGTTTATACCTTATACCTCATAAGGAAAGCCAACCTTGTTAGGTTTATACCTTATACCTTATAAGGAAAGCCAACCTTGTTAGGTTTATACCTTATACTTTATAAGGAAAGCCAACCTTGTTAGGTTTATACCTTGTACTTTATAAGGAAAGCCAACCTTGTTAGGTTTATACCTTATACCTTATAAGGAAAGCCAACCTTGTTAGGTTTATACCCTATACCTTATAAGGAAAGCCAACCTTGTTAGGTTTATACCTTGTACGTTATAAGGAAAGCCAACCTTGTTGGGTTTATACCTTATACCTTATAAGGAAAGCCAACCTTGTTAGGTTTATACCTTGTACTTTATAAGGAAAGCCAACCTTGTTAGGTTTATACCTTATACCTTATAAGGAAAGCCAACCTTGTTAGGTTTATACCCTATACCTTATAAGGAAAGCCAACCTTGTTAGGTTTATACCTTGTTATAAGGAAAGCCAACCTTGTTAGGTTTATACCTTATACTTTATAAGGAAAGCCAACCTTGTTAGGTTTATACCTTGTACTTTATAAGGAAAGCCAACCTTGTTAGGTTTATACCTTATACCTTATAAGGAAAGCCAACCTTGTTAGGTTTATACCCTATACCTTATAAGGAAAGCCAACCTTGTTAGGTTTATACCTTATACCTTATAAGGAAAGCCAACCTTGTTAGGTTTATACCCTATACCTTATAAGGAAAGCCAACCGTGTTAGGTTTTTCCTTATACCTTATAAGGAAAGCCAACCTTGTTAGATTTATACCTTGTACATTATAAGGAAAGCAAACCTTGTTAGGTTGATACCTTATACCTTATAAGGAAAGCCAACCTTGTTGGGTTTATACCTTGTAGGTTATAAGGAAGGGAAATGTTATTAGGTTTACACCTCATACCTAATAAGGAAAGCAAACCTGATAGGGTTTATACCTAAGACCTTATAAGGAAAGAAACCTTATAATAGGCTTGCCAATGAATGTTATTTTCCTTGTGTAAATTGAATTGAGATTCAGCTAATTGTGTTATTTTGGGGATGCATCTCAGAACACGCTTTATTAAGGGAGAAGTTAGGGGGGGTGGTGGGGGGGGGGGGGCAGTGGTTGAACCAAATTTGAAGCAGTAAGCGTCAACTTAGCCATTGTATACAGTACGTCTTTACTTTGGAATGCTAAACATTCTACATTTTAAAAGAATTTTCCTTTGGTTGGTTTAAGCTGAGCAAAGCATTATAAGTAACATAACAATCGTATTCAATAATTTTGGGATAAAGACCGTTGCTTTTTCATTTGCCTTCGACATGTAAAAGGATTTATTTTGTATGCAGAGTCGTAGCTCATGGAGGAGCTGAACACAGAACGGACATGGATGTAACATAGCAGAAAGAAAAGCAGGAATATGGGGGGAGGGGGGAGGGAGCACACCAACAACAGCATTCAGGTACAAAATCGAGAGAGAGGGATGTGATGAAGAATGATGGTGAGGGGAGGACACCGGAGTGAACAAGTTGGATTGAAATCACCACGATTGTGGTGAACAGCTCTGTTGAAATCATGGATGGAAGAATGAGATTGAAGAGACTGTGGAAGCTGGTTCCAGAGATGGGGAAAAGAGGAAATAATGAGTGGAGATGAGCAGTGATTCTGGATTTTGGGAGTTTTACCAGGATTGGGCTTCTGGCAGACTGTGTGCACCCAGGAGGAACCTGGGGGTAGGTTGGAGCTGAGCGTGTAAAGGTGTTACGTGCTCCTCCCCAAACACCAGTCACGGTGTACCTCCGAGCCCCGAGAGGAGTCACGGCAGAAAGATGTGTTATTCTGTATGTCAAAGATCAATGGTGAAACCACACCAATTGTTACCAACAAACAAGTATTGTATTAAGATCACACAAGAATAACAGTACAACAACAATAGTAATCAATTGCACAACCAATATATATTTCCTATGATGGTACCATCAGGTTCGTACAATATAACTCACTGTGCACCAAGTGAGCGAAAAGAAGAACATTCCCCAATGTCTCTATTCCGGGATCAAGCCAAAGTCGATCCGCTCCAGTGATCGTCAGAACGATGTCCAATCGAGACCAGAATCCCTTTTGGATGACAGTCACAGTCACACTGCCAAAGCTGCGCAAAGGCGCCCTCAAGGCGACCGGGAAATCACACCCTCGGGTATGGACGTTCCACGGCTCCCAATCGGCGAACCACATATTTCCCACTCAAAAGCCACGTTACACACACACACCAGATTAACGTCTGAATGCGGTGAAAATGGTTCAAGCGAAGTGAAAAACCTTGAGCGAAGCGCAAATCCTGCGCGAGGTAAAAATGGCCGACGGCCCAATCTCGTGGCGTAACGTCACTTCGATGATTCTCCTCAGAATCAACCGCAAAACCTGTCATGCAGGTTTATCTGTCACAGCGATAACAACTCTGTCGCAGGAATCCCTTTCCCAGGAAACCCAAAGTTCACACGTGATCCTCGTTCGCCAACGTTTACTCAGGACCTTGAAGCAGCTTGGCTTCTTGTCCGACGCACTCGCTCCGCCTTCTTTTCCTCCTCTTCCTCTTCATCGTCGTCCGGTTCCGGTTTCATTTAAAACATTAACTTTTTTACCTTTTGAAAATAGTAATCTCTATTTCCCTTCAGCCTGGTGTTGGCTTAGCGGTTTGGGTGCTGGCTTGGGATCCTAGGATCCTGGGTTCGAATCCCGGTCGATCGCTAAATTAACACCAGGGGGGTTGACTCACCGTGTCATCCTTCCGAGGTCGGCAAATTGAGTACCAGCTTGCTGGGATGAATGATCCCGGTGTGTACCCTGATTTAGAATAGGTACACCGTATCCCTGCACAGCGTAAGAGCATGCCCAAGGGTTGGCGTCTGGAAGGGCATCCGGCCATAAAAACATTGTCCGACTATAAAAACATTGCCTCAAACAGGGAACCATGATTGTCATGGGGCCTGCAAGGCTAACCCCCGCTCTAGTGGGGAAAAATGGCCTTAAAACAATCATTCATTCATTCATTCAATCTCTATTTCCCTTAAACGACAACAATAATAGTACATGGAATCAAAAATGTTTACAGTGGATGAAAACCACAACAACGGAAGTGACGAATCTGTAACACTACCCACCCTCAAGAAAGAAAGTTTGAACATAGTGAAAACTTTCTTTGCAGACAAAAACTCTTTTAACAAACAAAAGTAAAACTCACACCCAAATGGTCAATTCACGTGAACAACCATAATTAATATTCCCTAAAATAAAGTAACAAAACTTCCAAACCACCTACAGGAATTTCCAAAGTTAGTTCACTCTGGATAAAGCATCGGCAACGACATTGTCCCTGCCCTTTACATGCTCAATTTCCAAGTTGAACTCCTGCAAAGCCAAACTCCATCTCATCAACCTCTGATTTTTATTTTTTCATTTTTTGAATGAAGGTTAAGGGGTTGTGATCAAAAATCCAAAGCAAAGCAAAACTATAGCACTTTTTGAAGGATGCCGAGCTGAGAGCTAGGTTTCATGGTGGTTGGGTGGTGAGGCCTGGAAGTATTCACTGCATGGACGCATTTAGGAATGTGGAGTTCACGGGTTAATCTGTGTAGGCATCTTGGCTCGGCTGCTCCTGAGCACTCATTGCTTCCAACTCTTCTCTTGAACATAAAAATCATAATCACGGTTGTAGAGTCGGCTGCTGTAGTCACGTGAGTAGCGGTCCCCATCTCGGCTACCACCGTAATAGTCATCCCGTCGAGAGTTGCCAAAACTGCGCTGCTGCTGCTGGGAGCCTCCGTAGTAATCACGACTGCGGCTGCCACCAAAACTACGACTCCCACCCCGGGAGCCATAGCCACCCCTGAAACTACCTCCAACTTTTCCTCCTCTGTAGCCCCCTCGATGCCCATGGCCTGCCTTCTCTGCTGTTATGGTCCGACCATCCAAATCCTTGCCATTCAAATCCTTTTCTGCTTCTTTGGCGTCCTTTGTGTCTTCAAAACGTGACAAAGCCAAACCCTCTCGACTTTTGCGTCTCCCTGTCTTTTATCAGCAGCACTTCCAAGAGTGGTCCATATTTGCCAAAGATAAAGTCCAGAACATCTTCACTTGTGTCAAAGTTCAGTCCACCTACAAAGAGCTTGCCAACATTGCCTCCATCCATGACTTGTGTGTGCTGACACTTAGTTTCAGGGTACTCGACAAGAAGTGACTGTGCAAAACGTGACGGCAGTACATTCTCCTTCTCTTCAGAGCAATTCCTACCTATAGCACGAGTTGCGGCACAGGATGGAAAGATACCCGGAATCTCCTGCTCTAACTGTGCGGTGTTATTTTCCATACTAGGCTTTTCAACAAACATCGGATTACCAGAAACTCGACCACCGGCCAAATCATTCCCGATAACAAAAGAGATTCCCATTACAGGAAGAGTGGCTTGTTAACCTATGGTGACCGGTCCTGACACAAAATCAGACTTAAAATGGATGACATGAAGTGCAGCTTTAACATAGCCACCAACCCCCTGTAAAAGAACACTAACACCAGTTGCCGTCTTCTCTGACAATGGCAAAATGCCCTCAAGCATCAAAGATTGATGTGCTCCTGTGTCCCTCAATACCCTAACAGGTCTCTGGTTCGTTAAGTCTCCATCCAGTGACACAAACCCCTCTGAAATAAAAGGTTTGTAACCCTCTTGAACAAGGTCGTTCTGTGATGCCGTAACTTTGGCATGGGAACCTTCACAAGGCACTGTCCTCCAAGGACGATTTCTCGCATTTGCCAATGCATTCGGAGTTGCACTAGCCTGACTCCGCTCCTGATTTTTCCTTTTCAGGGTGTAACATTGGGACATCAAATGCCCAGGTTTCTTGCAAAAAGCACAAGTAGGCCCGGAGGAAAAACTCGTGATCTGCTTCGGGCCCCCCGGAAGATAAGTCTGTCTTGGAACTGTAGTCTTCTGATCCGTAAAAGTCACGGTATCAGATTTGTCCCCATAGTCATCTCTAGGCCGCCTCCATGAATATTTGTTCTCCGCCCCTGATTTACCATAAGTCCCCTGGCAAACTCTAGGCGGGAAGTTAGGTTTGTGGAACCCCATCCTGTGTGTCAAGGCATAGTCATCTGCCACGGTTGCTGCCTCATACAACTCTGGTACTTTCTTTTCATCCAGATGTACTTTAATGTCCATGTGGACACACTGTTTGAATTCCTCCACCATGATCAATTGTCACAAGAGGTTGAAGTCTTTCCCAATCTCCTTCGAGTCACACCACCTATCAAACATGGTTTCCTTCATTCTGGCAAACTCCACATGGGTCTCCCTCTCCCTCTTCCTGGCATTCCTGAATTTTTGTCGGTAAGCTTCAGGGACCAATTCATAGGCTTTGAAAATGGCTTTCTTCACTTTCTCATAATCTGCACATTGGTCAATCGGTAAAGCCGAATAGATATCTTGAGCTTTACCCACCAGAACACTTTGCACTAACATAGTCCAGGACCCCACAGGCCATTTTAGCATTTGAGCCACTTTCTCAAAGTGTAAAAAAAACTTGGCTACCTCCTTTTCATTGAAGGGTGGAACCAGCCTCACATGCCTACCAACATCCCAAGTGTTCTGACTAGTTGTCGAACTAGCCGGCATGGATACTACTTCTCTCCGTTCTCCCAATAATTCCAGCTCCCTGAGTTTAAGTTCCTTCTGATACTCCATGTCACGTTCCTTTGAGTCCCTTTCGGCTCTCCTTTCCTCTGCTCTTTCCTCTGCTCTTCTTTCTTCTTCAGTTCTCCTTTCCTCTGCTCTTCTTTCTTCTTCAGCTCTCCTTTCCTCAGTTCTTCTCTCCTCGAGTTCTCGTTCCTGTTCTGCTCTTCTTTCCTCGAGTTCCTTTTCAGCTCTCCTTTCCTCTGCTCTTTCCTCGGCTCTTCTTTCTTCGAGTTCTCGCTCCTGTTCTGCTCTTTCCTTTTCTGCTTTCCTTTCCTCTGCTTTTAACCTTTCCTGGCTCTGCAGTTGCATCTCCAGTTTTCCAGAGGTCCACATTTTCTTTTTCCTTGGGTAACCAATCCAAGGCTACCTCTTTCCATGTTCCTTGTCCCACCAGAGATTCTACCACCAATGTATGCATCTCTGCTTTCTTCATATTAACTCGGACCTCCAAGTTAAAATATTTGGCCAATATCAAGAGTTCCGATCTTTTTAACGCTTGGAACTGTGCCTCATTCGGGGACGCCGCAAACTTTTCTGCGTGAAACACCATGGTGACTATCAGTTAGCACTTGTTAACCTTCACACAAAAAAATTCAAATTTTTTTTTTTTTAATTTGGGAATGTTAGAAAAATTCCAAATTTGGGAATTTTGGAACTGTTAGGGCATTCTATCCCGGATGAGGACGTTAGGGAATTTAATCCCGGACGAGCCCCCAATTTCTGTTACGTGCTCCTCCCCAAACCCCGGTCACGGTTTACCTCCGAGCCCCGAGAGGAGTCACGGCAGAAAGATGTGTTATTCTGTATGTCAAAGATCAATGGTGAAACCACACCAATTGTTACCAACAAACAAGTATTGTATTAAGGACACACAAGAATAACAGTACAACAACAATAGTAATCAATTGTACAACCAATATAATATATTTCCTATGATGGTACCATCAGGTTCGTACAATATAACTCACTGTGCTCCAAGTGAGCGAAAAGAAGAACATTCCCCAATGTCTCTATTCCGGCATCAAGCCAAAGTCGATCTGCTCCAGTGATCGTCAGAACGATGTCCAATCGAGACCAGAATCCCGTTCGGATGACAGTCACAGTCACGCTTCCAAAGCTGTGCAAAGGCGCCTCAAGGCGAACGGGAAATCACACCCTCGGGTATGGACGTTCCACGGCTAGCAATCGGCGAACCGCAGATTTCCCACTCAAAAGCCACGTTACACACACACACCAGATTAACATCTGAATGCAGTGAAAATGGTTGAAGCGAAGTGAAAAACCTTGAGCGAAGCGCAAATCCTGCGCCAGGTAAAAATGGCAGACAGCCCAATCTCATGGCGTAACGGCACTCCGATGATTCTCCTCGGAATCAACCACAAAACCTGTCACGCAGGTTTATCTGTCACAGCGATAACAACTCTGTCACAGGAATCCCTTTCCCAGGAAACCCAAAGTTCACATGTGATCCTCGTTCACCAACGTTCGCTCAGGACCTTGAAGCAGCTCGGCTTCTTGTCCGACTCACTCGCTCCGCCTTCTTTTCCTCCTCTTCCTCTTCGTCGTCGTCCGGTTCCGGTTTCATTTAAAACACTAACTTTTTTACCTTTTGAAAATAGTAATCTCTATTTCCCTTAAACGACAACAATAATAGTACATGGAATCAAAAATGTGTACAGTGGATGAAAACCACAACAACGGAAGTGACAAATCCGTAACAAAGGGCAGATGGTTCGTGAAAGTGATAGGCCTCTACTTGTCTGTAATATAAAAGTGGTACCCCAGGAACACAGATTAATCGCAGGAGATACCAATTATCTTGTAGGCCTTTGTTTCCACAGTGTCAAGCTGAGCAAGGTATGAGGCAGAAGTGCCAGCCCAGATGGGAGAGCAGTGCTCCATCAAGCTGCGAATGAAAGCCTTGTATGTATATAGGAGTTCAGGTGCGCCAAGGAAGGACTTTACATGATCTTAGATGCCCAGTCTGTGACTGGCTGTGGAGGCTAACAGTGTCTTCGATGGAGAGCAAGCGAGTTATTGCCGCAGTCCCTTGAACAACTTGAACAAATTACAATAACTTGAGACCAGCTGAAGGGATATAGTCAAAGTTGTTGCAGGTATGTATAATGAGGTAAAGATGAATTGATTAGATTTTGGGGGTCACGTGGTCAAATGTCAGAGGCCATGTTAGGTAAAAATCCTTTTACCATGATAACTTGTGAACCATTGATGGGATTCTGACCAACACTGGTACAAGTATGTACTAGGATGCAAAGATGAAGTTGTTTGATTTTTGGGTCAAGGTCAAAGGTCAAAGTCTGTAATATGTCTATAACTTGAGAATGGCTGAAGGGATCCAATTCAAACTTGGTACAGGTATGTATAATGATGTAAAGATTACCTGAAAATTTTTTGGGGTCAAGAGGTCAAAGGTCCAATGTCAGACGTCCCATCAGGTAAAAATTCTGTTGCCGAGCTAACTTGTGAACCAGTCGTGGGATTTTCACCAAATTTGCTATGATTATATATTATGATGCAAAGATAAACTGATTCGATTTTGGGGCCAAGAGGTCAAAGATCAGAGGTCATGTTAAGTTACAATTACTTCGTTACCGTGATAATTTAAAAAGGGCTGAAGGGATCTTAGTAAAACGTAGTGCAGGTATGTATAATGAGGGAAAGATGAACTGATTCGATTTTGGGGTCACAAGGTCAAAGGCCAAATGTCAGACGTCATGTTAAGGAAAATGTATGTTGCTATGCCAACTTGTAAACAAGTAATGGGATTTTGAGCAAATTTGGTTGAAGTGTATGTGATGCAAAGATGAACTGATTGGATTATGGCATCAAGAGGTCAAAGGTCAGAGGTCATGTCAGGTAAAAATGTGATAAATTGTGAACAGCTGAAGTGATTTGATTAAAACTTGGTGCAGGCATGTATAATGATGTAATAATGTGTGCAGAGGCATATCGGACGATGTTGTGACGTTGAAGAGGGTTGTTCTAGTTGGACCTTCATTTGATTTTGTTTTGATAATTGTGATTTGAAACTTTGTTTGTTTTCAAGTGTCATTGAAAAGTGAAGATGTCTATTGGACTCCTGTGGTGTCTGTCTGTTTATCATCACAAAGTTAAATAATACTTTTGGAGCACTATTTTTGTTAATATTAGCATTTACCATCCCCATTTTCTCCCACTGCTCCCAGAGGCCCCCTCCTTTCTCTCAATACTTTTAATGACAAAGACCATTGTTACAGCTCCCTTAACTAAGTTCCCTTCTTCGTTCCTCAACTGTATATTTCCACCATCAATCTTTATCTTGCATTTCCTGCTTCGATTCACCCTCCTTCCAATTTTCATTGTCTGACTACTTTTTGTTACACGAATGTTTTCCTCTTCTTCCTTCTCAATATATTCAAACTGAGACGTCTAGACCACAACTCAGCTTTTCACTGCGGCTCCGCCCGCTGTGATGGATTGGTCTATAAGCTCCGTGGCTAGGCCAAGCAACTCATAAGAAGCTAACTCGGGCAAGAATTTTCTCTCACTCTCGCTATCTATCTCCCCTCTCTTTTCTTTCCCCTCCAGTTTCTCTTTCACCCAAGACTATCCACCATTCTGCCTCCCTGGGCAACTCTTGTTTTGTTTGTCTTCCCTGCTTCTCTTTCTCCCTCCTCCAACTTATCTCACCACTCCTTCCCTTGTTGAGGCACACAAGTTATATCTGCCTCTTTTTCTGCTCCTTTATTCTTGTTCCATTTCGCTTTACTCTGCAGATAACATAAAGAACCTCATGTGTACCCTCCTCTTTTATAGAAAGCCTCTTCAGGATTTCAAAAACCTCTTATTTTTCCAATTATAGACGATTTCTTCAAAGCCTATTCTCTTTTTATCCACAAGCACAAACACTAACTAATCTGTTCACACTGGTAGGTATTTTCAAAGTGAGTAATTGTGTATCTGTGTATGTGTGTGTGTGTGATGGCCTGACAGCCTGACAGACACCACCATTAATTCGAGGGTTTTCTTGATAAAACTCAAGAATGCAGAAATGGACATTGCTGAAATTTAGAACATATCACCTCGACGTACAAAGCATTTACTTCTGGAATTTGCAGCCGATTTCATCCAGTGGAAGCCAAGAAACTAATTTTCAAGAAACGAATGTTTTGAAAAGCCAAGAAACGAATGTATGTGTGTGTGTGTGTGTATATATATATACACACACACACACATACACACAGTCGTGGCCAAAAATATTGGCACCGTTGCACTTTTTTCAAATAATGCACCATTTCTTCCAGGAAATTGTTGAAATTAAAAGATCTTTTGGTGTCCACATTTGTATTTCATAGGTTTGCAGAGGAGCAAAACAAAAAAACCTGAAAAAATTACGAAATCTTAGCTTATTCCACACAGAAATCCTAAAATGGCCGGGACAATATTATTGGCAACTTTTAGAAGTCGTTAGAAATAATTAGATTTCAAGCACGTGATTCTCCTTTACTTTGGAATTTAACGCACCTGTGGTGAGTTGCAGGTGCCTGCAATATAAAAATCACTCATTCCACCAGTTTGAATAGAGAAAAGGAGTCATTCTGCTGTTTTGTGTCACTGTGTGTTCCACAATGAGCATGGAGAAAAGAAAGAAAACCAGAGAATTGTCTGAGGAGGTCAGACACAAGGTTGTAGCCAAGCATGGACAATCTCAAGGCTACAAGTCCATCTCCAGAGATCTTGATGTTCCTCTGTCCACCATACGCAATGTTATCAGTAAGTTTAAGGCTCATTGCACTGTAACCTACCTCCTTGGACGTGGCCGCAAGAGAAAACTTGATCAAAGATTGCAGCGAAGGATTGTTCGAATGGTGGAGAAAGCACCTCGATCAACTGCCAAACAGATTCAAGCTGACCTTCAGACACAAGGTACGACAGTTTAAACTCGCATCATCTGTCGCCAACTCAATAAAAGGGGGTTCTATGGTAGGAGACCAAGGAGGACCCCACTGCTGAGAAAGCCTGTGGGGAGATCTGGAAACAGCAGTTGGGAGAAAACACCCTTCAAATCTGGGAGAGCTGGAGCCGTTTGCACAAGAAGAGTGGGCCAAACTACCAGTAGAGAGGTGTAGGAAGCTCATTCATGGCTATCGGAAGCGCTTGACTGCAGTTATTTTTTTCCCAAGGCTGTGTGTGCTACGAAATATCAAGTCGAGGGTGTCAATAATTCTGTCAATGCCATTTCTTTTTATTTTCTGATTTAAAAGGATGTATTATGTTCTGAATCAAAAACAAAGGTTCGGTAATATCAACAGTGAAATAAAGAATTGTGGAGTCCAAATACTTTTGTTAATTTCAACTTATTTTTCGAGAAAATTGTGAGTTATTTGAAAAAAGTGCAAGCGTGCCAATATTTTTGGCCACGACTGTATATACACCTATATATATATATATATATATTTACACACACGGCAGTAGTAGATGAAGAAATACTTCGGTTCCTTCTCTCACTCTCTTCTCTCTACCCTACTTTTCTCTCTGCCACTCTTTCTCAAATTGTGAGGCCTATACAACATAATGGTTTCGGTGCCACAGGCAACACGGCAAAGCAGGCCATTGTGCACCAGTGAAAAGCTGCTGTAACTTCTCAGCTCGCAGCTGCCTTTAACCAGATTAGACATGTGCCGTTATATAGAGTGTTAATAAAGGCCCTGTTTGCCATTCTGACCAGCAGTCTCCAAGTGCCATGGCCTGTCAAACCGATCCATAATCTGTGCCGAGAAGATTCATCGGTCGTTAGCCCATCCGCAATGAAATTGGCGAAAATTATTCGGCAAGTGCAAACATAACCCTGGCTGGAATTCTTTCAACAAAAGTACCCATGCCTGATTAGTTTTCAGAATGCAAGTTGTCCTTGGAATAAGCTTGTTGTCTCCCGGTGGTTAGACAATAGCCAAATGATAGCATCAAATTGACTTCCACCTGAAAGCCCTCAACAATGAGGAAAGGCTCAAGGATTTTGGAATTTGATGACCTGCATCCTCCTTGCAAAAACCGGATCAGACTTGGAATGTCATCTCTGGCTAGACTTCTCTCTCTTCGGTAATCTCATGATTGCCTAATCAGAAATCCCAACTGGCGTGGGCTTGTCTACGATAACTCTTCGAAAGACTTTTTGTGCTTAATGACCTCCAATGTCAGCACGATAGAGAAATGCAAAAATCGTATTCACTGTGAGGCTAGCTTTTGTAGTGTCCACATTCGTTTTAACACATAGAATTTTGCAGAGCTTCCTGTTAAAATATCGAGGTTTGTTGAAATACAATGTAGAGAGGATGTGCTGGGAAAAGTCAGATTTTCAACAACAAAAAGTTACCACTCTCCTTTCATATGTTCATCATTCACCTTTGGATGGTTTTGGCCTAATCCGAAATGCCTTCACAGTCCATTAGTTCCAGGAATTAGATTCTTTTTCAGATTCTTTTTCACACTTTCCAACCGAGAGAAGC
Source organism: Myxine glutinosa (assembly GCF_964187855.1). Classification (NCBI taxonomy): domain Eukaryota; kingdom Metazoa; phylum Chordata; class Myxini; order Myxiniformes; family Myxinidae; genus Myxine; species Myxine glutinosa. Next base: position 169,397,717 of record NC_136263.1, read on the forward strand.
ATTTGCAGACCCAATCAAATTTGATGATTATAGGCAGGTAGCAAGTAAAATATCGTAATACCATTAAGCCCTTTCATCTGACCCCCTTATCTCAATCACTACATTTAAAACTGGAGAGTCCATAGAACACCTTACACCGTGCAGTCTTGAGAAACAATGACACGGGCGTGGTCTGTGAGTGGCAAATGTGATTGGTTGTGATGACGTAAAATGCCGTAATGTTTTGTCCATGTACTGCTAAACTGAAGGTTTTTGAAAGTGACAAGAAAGCGATTTGTGTTCCACAGTGTTCATGTATAACCACCTTTAGAGGCCATTTTTCCCTGCAAGCGGGGGTTGGCCTTTTTCGGGCACCGTGGTTGTTGTTGTTTTTTTTGGTCCCCTTTTTGAAGCAATGTTTTACGGCCGGATGCCCTTCCTGACGCCAACCCTTTTTGCCGCCTTTAACGACAACCAGGGAATTACCAGTGAACTGGTACTCAATTAGCCGACCTCGGAAGGAGGAACAGGCTGAGTCAACCCCCCTGGCGTTAATTCAGCAATCGACCGGGATTCGAACCCAGGATCCTAGGTTCCTAAGCCGGCACCCGAGCCGCTAGCCCAACACCAGGGTTGAATATATAATTAGAGATTGAATTGTTCATGTATATGTATATAAATCAATTGAAATAAAAGAGATGTTTTTAGAATTGTAAAAAACATTATTGAAGGTTTACCGCCATTGATGCAGCTTCTTTTACACCACCCTATCTAACACATTTCATTATTTATTCGTGTCTGTTGTTTGTGTCCTTTATGACATCCCTAAAGACAGTACAATAAACATTTGCTTATTATTTACAAACAATATCCGTTCCCAAGTCCGTTTCACCTTCCCCTACAGTTAAAACAGAAGAAGAAGTGTCCACTCAATGTGGAGTGCGATCTGTGAAACTACTGAGATAGTTTAATTGTTATTTTGTTTATAACTCTTATAAATGGGAGGCAAACTGCCCAGGCGACTGTGCAGATTTTGTGCAAATGAGACTGAGCTCAAATGTATCTTGGTCTAGAGTTTGTATTCTTTCTTCGACCTCATTATCTTCTCAGAGTTGTTTTATCACAATACTACAAGTCTGTAATGGTGCTGAGTGTGCTGTTTTGATCCTCAATTATAATATTAATGTCACAGCAAAAGCAAAGGCTCTTTAATAGATTCGTACATGATATTCATTCATATTATCTAAACCTTTTGTCGTTGTAGCTTTTCTCTAATTGGACAAATGGTCTGTTGAGTTAGCTGTTAGAATTACTATCAAGAGTTAGAGTTGTACACTTTGGTATTAATGGCAAACTTTTAATTCCCATTAATACCAGTAAATGTAGCATTTGATGATAGCAAGGGTTACACAAGAACACTTGGACACAGGAGGAGGCCATTTGGCCCATCTAGCCTTTGTTACATCTACATCACATTCATGAAATAAATCTAACATTTTATCAACTTAATTTCACTGTGGGTGGGAGGAGTGTACGGAGTGGGGATCAGAACAGTGGGGCGGGCACAGACATTATTCGGGTGTTTCATATGCATCTATATTATAAAAGGAGCCGTGTCTGTCTGTCTGTTTGTTTGTCGTGTTATAAGTTGAGAACGTATTAACGGATTTCAATAAATCCAACTACAGTGGATTTGGTAACTCCCGGGAATGTTTGTGATCAAAAACATTTTTAAAATTAATTTTACGGGTTCATGGACACGCATGTCAAAACTGCAAATGCCAACATGTGATGTTGGTTATCCCTGCACGGAGAGCAGGATCTCCCAGGAAGCCTTCTTTGTTAATTTGAGATGGGATTTGAATGAAACTACTCTCAGGAAGTAAACATAACCACTTATCCCTCTCCCAAAAAGATGTTTTATCCACCACATTGATTCCTAATCTCCACGAATCTCCACAAATCCAAATCATTCAAATCATACATTTTTCCCCATTTCTTCCATTTAATGTCTTTTTTTTAACACCAAACAACAACAACCTTTTTATTTCAATTACGCAAAGATTGGTGTTCCCGTCAGCAAAACGACGGGTCTTATGTGCTAGTACACCGTGGGGGCTTCCCGCCAAGGCTTTTATAACCACGCTCTTGGAACCCTCTCGAACCCTCCCGATGTTTCTCGCCACGCCCTATCAAGCCATGCCCACCGAGCCCTGGTTGGTCGTTAGGGGCTCTCTGGCTCCACCTGTGATGACGAGGGCTCTCTGGCTCCACCTTTGATGACGAGGTGGGGCCACGCCCTTCTTCTCCGATCCTGGCCTCGTGGGCAATGGAGTTGTGGCGGTGTAATGCTAATGAAACAGCCAAACTGTCACTGGCACTTGGCAGAGGCGATTGGGGAAAATTGAAAAGGGGACCTATCTTATATACTATAAGCTTGTATATACTATAAGAGAGCTATTTCTGTCTGTGTCTTTGTGTCGCCATTTTTTCATCTTTGTAAAACTTTCAGAGGTTCATCAGTGAGTGTCGTTGGGTGTTTTCGGCAAAATAAAAAAAATTGAAACAAGTACAAATTCTGTAATTCTGTAAAATTCTGTAAAAAATTTATTTATTTTATTTTCTGTAAAAATTTAAAATTACAATTCTATAAAAAACAAATTCTCTTTGAATGAGATACATTCAAAGTACACCGCCACCATGCCAAATAAATAAATAACATCCTCCAGCATGGCACATAGAGATGGTATTGGGAGGGAGAGGTGTACAATAATTGATTGATTTGTTGCATAATTAAAATCAATAAATAACGATCATAAAATATTTTCTTAATCATTTGGCAAATAGCATACCTAAACCACCAGTGCTTCATCCAAAAATGTAACTTTTTTAAAGTCATTAAATAAGTCAGTAATCAATTTTTTTTGATAATTAATTGATTAATCAATGAATAATTAATCGATTAATTGATTAATCAATACAATTGATTGTTAGCTCTTTCACGAGCCTCGATTCAGTATACAAAAAAAACAAAAAAACAATACATCAACAATATCCTTTATAGCCACATCACTTGGTCACTATTGTGTCCAAATATCATCTTCCCAGCTCAAAGGGTGGCTGAGAAATTGCCCAAATGAGAAAGAAAATAAATAAATGATTAATAATGAAAATAAAGAAATAATAATCGTAAAAAAATTTAATAATTAATCAATCGGCTAATCGGGTAACTAAACCACCACCGTTTCATCCGAATCTGTAACTCTAAAAAAATTAATTAATCAAGTCATTAATCTAATAATTAAATAATTATTCGATTAATTGATTAATCAATAACTAAAAAATATCCTTTACAGCCAAATAACTTGGTCATTGTCGTTTCAAAATATCAGCTTTCTAACTCAAAAGGTACCTGATATAATTCCCAGAAGAGAAAGGAAATGTATAAGTACTTAATTGATCGATAATAATTAAATAACTAATCAATTAATTTATTAATTTAAAAAAACAAAAAGAAGGGGAGGGGAAGGGGGGTAAGGGGAGGGGAAGGGAGGCAGGAGAGGAAGGGGGTTCCTATATATGCTGGTGGGTGAATGTGCCGTTCACCACGTTTCTGAGGTAAGTGTGTTGCCGATCAGGAAGAAGAAGAAGCCGTACTAACAAACTTCATACACTTCTGGAATTGTTTGATTTATTTGTATTCAAATGGCTGGTGATTGTTTTGTATTTATTTATGCGAATGTGTACGTGTATATAACTGTCATAAATTTTAAAAGGCTTCGGCACTATCGAGCTATATTTTTTTTTATTTTTTTTTTACTCCAAAAAAACGAACTTTTTTTTTCAATTTTTTTTTGGCCTAAAACACTCCCAGGCAGTCATTGATGAACCTCTGAAAGTTTGATGAATATCCGTTCAGCCATCTCTGAATAAAACGAGGACATACAAAAACTGGACACACACACACACACACACACAGACAACTCGCGTTTCTATATACTAGGGCATGCCCGTACTATATATAAGCTAGGACGTGCCCGTACGTGGGTGCCCGTTCCTTGCCAAAAAAAAAAAAAAAAAAAACATGAATGGTTTGGTCCATTCGCAACGACCACAGAACCCCCCCCTCTATTTACATGCAATGGTTTGGTCCAAAGCGAACGGTTTGGTCCATTCGATGTGATTCGATGATCGATGTGAATGGTTTGGTCCATTCGCAACGACCACAGAACCCCCCCCTCTATTTACATGAATGGTTTGGTCCATTCGCAAAGCCAAAGCGAACGACCACAGAACCCCCCCCTCTATTTACATGAATGGTTTGGTCCATTCGCAAAGCCAAAGCGAACGACCACAGAACCCCCCCCCCCTCTATTTACATGAATGGTTTGGTCCATTCGCAACGGCAAAGCGAACGGCGAACGGCTAAATCGCCATAGCTCGGTAAGTACTTGTCCGATTAATTTCAAACCTTGAAAAGGCACATCCTCGGGTCCCCAGCAATATACCTGGCAAGTTTCAAGTATATCGGACCGGTATTTGTCGAGAAACAGCGGTCACAGACAAACAGACAAACGTACAAACGTACAAACGTACAGACAGAGATTACTGGAATTATAGATAGATTATATAGATGACGAAAATAGAAATTATTCTTTTAAAAATTAAAAAAATTGCTTTTAAACCTTTTATTTTTATTTTGTTTTTAGAGTTTTTTGTGAGGGAGGGCAGCCATGGCCGTAGGGTGAGGAATGAATCAATAAACATGGACAGTAGATTCACCTTTTCACAAGACCCTCTCACAGGCACCGCAAACATAACAGGTATACAGTCACCCATCCATACCTCAGTTACCTAACATTCCTATCAATATCCATGTACCCATCTATCACAGATACTTATAGGTACCTATCTAACTCAAATTTCAAACTATTGTTACAGACGCGGTTAAAGATGGTATGTTTGCCGAGCGGAGGCTCCGCGACCGAACAGTTATTCCCCTAACTAAAACCCGATTTACCCCAAACTTTGGCCGGATCGCGCCACCGCTATTCAATCAGGAAAACTCTAAAGCGACCGAATGCAAAGAGGAAGAAGACGTACAGAAGGGTAATTGGGTTTATTATTTACACACATATAAGCAAAAAGAAAGCAGTCACGTTTATTTATAGGGACATGAGACGCAGGTGACACAGTGAAATCTTTAGCTTATACAGACTTATTGTTACTACCCAGGACAGCACGAACAAAACAAACTCACGTACGCAAATGGATGGAAATTGCAGGCAGGAATGACAGGAGGTGGGTGGCAGGAGGAAGGCACGGAGCTGGCTGGAGTTTGATCCCGCACGGGACGTCGGGCTGGACCTCGACGGCCGCCGATGCCACCGATCCTGTCGTGTGCGTGGGGTAGCGGGTCGGAACTGCTTGGTGGAGCCAAGCCAACGCTGCTGGTGGGGGGGTCTGGCGTGACGGGTTCTCTCTGCCTCTCTCCCTAACTCCAGGACTCTTTCCCTCTTGCTTAGTCCAACTCTTCCTCACCACCGACAACTCAACGCAACCCCTCCACTCTACGCAAACACTGACCACCACTGACGACCAACCCAGCTCTGACCAAAAAAAAACCACACACTCCGCTCTTGTCGTAGCTCCTTCCGTAAAAGCTCATCTGCCTCGGGAAACGCCCTGCCGTGGGTTATATAGGCCCCGCCCCTCAACCTTTTCGAACCTCCCCGATCGCTCTTCCTCCGCCCTCTCTAGCCAAACCCCTGGCTCATGGTTGGTCGAGTGGGGCTGGCTCACTCCTCCCCTCTATGACGAGGTGGAGACACGCCTTTCTTCTCCGACCCTGCCTCGTGGTCAATGGCGGCAATTGGAGGGGAGGTAATTGCCAATCGACGAAAGGGGGAATGGAGGTTTTTGGGAATGGGAATGAAGGGAATCTATCTTTTTCACTTGGTGCAATGGAGTATTTAAGTTAATGGGAGACACAGCCTTACTCTAAGACACATAATAAGATATAACTATCGAACAGGGGTATTCTATGATTGGCTGACGTGTATGCTTTTGGACTAATTATGGGACGCCCTTTGACCTTTACACAACTCAGGAGGCAGGAGGCGCAGAATAAACAATAATAATAATAAAGCACACAATAAAAAAAATACAGTCCTCATATCCGCAACACTGCACCCTCCTCCTCTTAGGCACGTCCCGGGCCTACAACTTTTATTTAGTGTGACACGTAGGTGTAGTTCCCTCTACTTTTAACCTGACCCTGAGTACGACAGTTTTAAAACATAAATAAATGTGTCCCGCTGCTCCATTGCACCCTGCCTAACAGACTTACTCCCACAGTTAACCGAATTGCAGAATGGTCTTCAAACTACACACTGACGGTGGGGAGAATTATTTACAATTGACACTACTTTTATTTACAAGACTAACCCAGGACCTGTAATTGTTCTTTCTGGGGGGGAGACAGTCTGCTCTGCATCGACGCACCATTAAAGCACCTATAACGCACCAACACACCCTCAAGCACCAATCGGTGCAGTCACCACAGTTCAACAATGTTCATGAATAAAAATAAAATCAACAACCCCTAACCCTGCAGGTGGTCTCTTGCTCTTCGGCTCCCTCTGCTGGCTATTATTATCTCTTCCAGTTGTTGTCATTTTCTTTGCTTTTCTTACTGGCGGCCTATTTGAACTGAAAAATGCACCCAATGTGTCCTTTTTATTTTATTTTATTTATGGCCCACAGGGCCGACTAGTGTGGTTCACCTGTGGGGCATCGGTGCCCTGTGGCCAAGGTCCGCCAGCAAGATTTCGGGCCCTCATGGCCGGTTCCAGCAGAGGGGCCATGCCCCAACCCATGGGGTCCATACATGGTGCTCGGCCACAGGCATGTGGTCCATAATGTGGTGCATCGATGCAGACAGCTGGTTCTGGGAATTTCGGGCGCACAATGGCTGACTCACGCACGCTCTCCTCAGCGCCCAATGGCGCACAGGTCATGTGGGAGACAAAAGGGGAAAGACAAATGAGCGAGGGGTAAGGTCACATGGGTACACATCAATAAGGCAATGCAGGGCGAAATGCGTACGGAGAGCGAAGTGAGAAAGCTCGTCCCTACCGTATGTCACCCCCCCTGTCACCTACACTACCCTTGCCCTTACCCCATATGTACAAAATCTACACATTTACAAATTCGTCACTACTGTCATGTCTTCCCCATATTTCCCCTATACCAAATTAGTCTCCACTCCCTCTATCCAAAATTTACCATCACCCAATTCATCATCAATCCTCATAAGGAGGGAGAGATGGAACATCAAGCACAATGTCACACCCACGTCATGATGCGTCTCACAATCCAAAACATTTGCACCAAAAATAATAAAACATGGCATGGTGTGGAGTTACGTCACCTCAGGTGAGTGGATGCAGATGGTGCGAGGAGACTTCAATCCTAACTATCCTCTAAATGACATTAACACTCTTTACTCTACCCGGGGTCTTTCCCTGCCAATCCATTGGCCAACTTACACTATGGGTTCTAAAAACCAATTCCCATTGACCAAACTGTGGTGCTTCTCAATTTGGGGTCTCACTCCCCCGATTCATCTCCCGGTGCCCTTGCACAATTTCTGGGCTGTGACGTGTAGCTCTCCCAGCAGGTCTACCCACCTGCACACCTCCACCACTGTAGTTGCCACCCGAGCTTACCTAGCTCCTCACCCTAACCGATCTAACTGGGGAAGGCCCTTCCTGGCTCTGTCACCAACTGGTGCCCTCTGGCACTGGGCTACCCGGGTCCGTCCTCTGGATCCTCGGGCCCCATCCACAACAACTCTACCGGCTCCCAGAGCCCACCTGCGGCCTCACCTGGCCGACATCCTCACAGTGGTGGAGTGCCCAAACCAACTACACACACTAACAGGCTACACGCCCAGCCATTTCCACAACACTAATGCACCCATCCAAACACCATTCTTCCACCCGCACCACAGATGCCAATATCCAACCACAATTTACCTATACCCTCTACCTAACACTTACACTACCCGCCCCGGGTATTCGTGATGGGGGTCCACTCTTCCCCCACTCACACCTTCGCACCATCCACTCCACTCCACAATTTCCATCATACTCACTCCACGACCATCCATTCCAATACTCCATTTATTCCACACTCCATGTCTTCCACACAACCATTTATTCCATACACCTGTTCCTCATACCTGTTGTTGCACACCTGTGCACTCACACCTGGTGCCACCTGCACCCTCCTCCTCTTCCTGGACCAGTTGGTCAACACAACACACATCACCATCACCATCACCATCACTCAAACACTGCTCCATACACCTGTTCAGTTGCACACCTGTGCAATCACACCTGTTCAATCACACCTGTTCAATCCTCACACACTGCTCAATACACTTGAATACACCTCCAACACTCACACGGCATCATCTGAACTACCTGTTGCCCTGCTAACTTAGTGCTCCCCGTCTTCCCTTTAAACTAAGCACATACCACGTCATTATAATCCACACTAAGCTACCAGCGTCCCCACTACAGGTATCCTTGTCACTAACTAATCTTAACGTTACCTAATGTCATCTTCGCTAGATCCCTACACACGATATATCCTAACCCTCCCGGGCTAGTTTTCACTGCCATCAACCCCATAATCTAGTGCTCCTTTGCCCCCCGCTGTGAGGGATGGTGGATTGGCCATCCCACCACATCGGGGACGTCCCACTATCAATTTTGCTTACCAAATTCCAACCAATCAAAAATTTCCAATTACTGCCAATTCCATTCACTTTTCTAAATTTCGTATCAAATCACTATCACTATCATCATCATCATAGTCTGCTATATCCTAGCCTCGGTGCGTCATGACATCATTAAACTCGGCTTCGTAAAGCCGAGCAATGAATTCGGGTGGTTTGGTCGCCTGCAGGTTGAATCCGTCCGGCTTTCGGTTCAAGGGAGGTGGTTTGGTTGGGCCGAGATTCCACGCACCATCTCGGCGCGGCACCTTGCGGTCCCGGGCCCGATGGCTCAATCTCCCCCGGTCGGAACCCCGTCCCCAAGAGGGGGCACCGTTCCGCTTCCTCCCACTCGCCCTTGAACCGGACCGGTCGCCTCACCCGCCAAGGCCCGGACTCGACCGTGCGGGGCGGGGCCATGCCCGAATCGGCAACGACGCTTCGAAGAGAAACGACGCAGCTTCGATCCGCGCCGGGCCTCGCATCCAACAAAGCACACTGCGCCCCGAGTGCTCGCATCGGCTATCCGTCGCTCTAACCGCTAACCCGGTTACCGTCGATGCTTCACCTGCATGCTCACACGCATACGCTACCCCTTTCACCCTCACCAAACCCGGCGTTCCAACGCCGTCCGTACATTCCACCAACGTACTCCCTGTTACACACCACACCTCTCGCGCACACTCGCTGTTCGCACACTCCTTTAACACACCTCGCGCGCCGTCTTGCGCACTCTCCCTTGGTACGTACTCCGTACCACTCACCATGGGCGTGCACTCTTGCATCCCCCCACTAACGCGCTCAGATGGGCTCTCCCACACTCGCGCTACCACCAACTCAGGTGTGCTTCCTCGCACACCCTCAACCATTCCAAGCGTGCATTCTCGCACCCGCTCCACCACCAACTCACTCTCCGGGTCACTCTCACCCTCGCACGTACACTCCGTACACCCCGACGTGCATTCTCGCTCGCACTCGGTTTCACTCCCACACTTTATAACACACCCACTCGCCGACGCACACTTTTTTTTCACACGCGTGCCATTTCCACTCACACGGGACCCTTCACCAACGCCCGGGTGCCATATCGATCCCAATCGCGCGACAATTCTTTTTTCGCCAAACATCCTCCTGCAAAATCTACCCACACAATACACAGCACGTCTCACCTTCGGGGTTCTTTTCTCCACGCGAACCTGCAAACTTCCATTTGGATTAGCAAGTACATCATCATGATTTGAGCAGGGACTTTGTACATATTCCATTTCTTCCTCCCGCCGCGAGTGGTTTTCTAAGTCCCCGGTCTCTTCAATTTCAATGCCCACTTCCACTTTTTCTTTACTCACCTCGATGACCATTGGCTTTAATAAAATTCCCTCTACCTCATCGGTCGCCGGCTTTTCCAAACCCCGTGTCGCGATTTCTACCCCCGTCATTGTACCCGTGCTTTTCTCAACTTCGTTCAACCAGTGCTTCTCGACCTGCGTTACCTCGTCGTGCACCCCTGGGACCCTTTCGCCCACCATGCGATCCATGGTCTCCCCACATTTTTGCATGCGGTCACCCATTCTGTCCCCAATCTTGCCGATTCGCTCCATATCGGCCCTCATTCCGTTCGTTATTGCTTCAATTTGGTTTCCCAACCACTCACTGTTAGCCCTCCTTTCGTCCCTCATTCGCTCACTATGAGCATCCATTTTTGCCATCAATTGGTCCATAAAAAATCGCATGTACCCTGGTATCTCTGGCTCGGCTGCCGCAACCACGTGCGCAGCGCAATTTGGTGCTGCTTCGGTCACGGGTGCGGCAAAATTTGGTGCCGCTACAACCACGTGCGTGAGGACGCCATTTTGTGCGCCTGATACCCCCTCAACCACATCCTCCATATACATTTCCCCGAGGTCCTGGGTCGATTCCACCCCGTCTATCTCTCCCACCGGCATCCCGTCGCCTTGACCAGCCATGGCGCGATTTCAATATTCGGGTTTGCCTTTAAAAACAAAACAATTTCCAGCTGCTTGTAATTTTGAGCGCGTTAAGCACGCTTCGGGCCTCGTATCTCACTCCCTGACACCAATTTGTTATGGTAATAACACAATTGGTGTCCAAAATTTGGGCTAAATAAATTTAGTCCCAGGTTCGAATCCCAACTCCTGACACCAATTTGTTACGGACGCGGTTAAAGATGGTATGTTTGCCGAGCGGAGGCTCCGCGACCGAACAGTTATTCCCCTAACTAAAACCCGATTTACCCCAAACTTTGGCCGGATCGCGCCACCGCTATTCAATTGGGAAAACTCTAAAGCGACCGAATGCAAAGAGGAAGAAGACGTACAGAAGGGTAACTGGGTTTATTATTTACACACATATAAGCAAAAAGAAAGCAGTCACGTTTTTTATAGGGACATGAGACGCAGGTGACACAGTGAAATCTTTAGCTTATACAGACTTATTGTTACTACCCAGGACAGCACGAACAAAACAAACTCACGTACGCAAATGGATGGAAATTGCAGGCAGGAATGACGGGAGGTGGGTGGCTGGAGGAAGGCACGGAGCTGGCTGGAGTTTGATCCCGCACGGGACGTCGGGCTGGACCTCGTCGGCCGCCGATGCCACCGATCCTGTCATGTGCGCGGGGTAGCGGGTCGGAGCTGCTTGGTGGAGCCAAGCCAACGCTGCTGGTGGGGGGTCTGGCGTGACGGGTTCTCTCTGCCTCTCTCCCTAACTCCAGGACTCTTTCCCTCTTGCTTAGTCCAACTCTTCCTCACCACCGACAACTCAACGCAACCCCTCCACTCTACGCAAACACTGACCACCACTGACGACCAACCCAGCTCTGACCAAAAAAAAAACACACACTCCGCTCTTGTCGTAGCTCCTTCCGTAAAAGCTCATCTGCCTCGGGAAACGCCCTGCCGTGGGTTATATAGGCCCCGCCCCTCAACCTTTTCGAACCTCCCCGATCGCTCTTCCTCCGCCCTCTCTAGCCAAACCCCTGGCTCATGGTTGGTCGAGTGGGGCTGGCTCACTCCTCCCCTCTATGACGAGGTGGAGACACGCCTTTCTTCTCTGACCCTGCCTCGTGGTAAATGGCGGCAATTGGAGGGGAGGTAATTGCCAATCGACGAAAGGGGGAATGGAGGTTTTTGGGAATGGGAATGAAGGGAATCTATCTTTTTCACTTGGTGCAATGGAGTATTTAAGTTAATGGGAGACACAGCCTTACTCTAAGACACATAATAAGATATAACTATCGAACAGGGGTATTCTATGATTGGCTGACGTGTATGCTTTTGGACTAATTATGGGACGCCCTTTGACCTTTACACAACTCCGGAGGCTGGAGGCGCAGAATAAACAATAATAATAATAAAGCACACAATAAAAAAAATACAGTCCTCATATCCGCAACACTATGTAGTCTACTATCTGCTTTCACTACATTTCCATGGAGACCAATTCAAGCATTAACTATGCTCTGATTGAAAGACCCTTGTCTTACTCTTTACTCTCAGGCCATGACCCCTGGTCTTGTTGCTCTCGCAAACATTGTCTTTTCAGTTACTTTTTATAAATCGCATTTACAGTGTAATGGTGATTTTTACATAACAATGGAAAGCAATTCAAAGGTTAATGAGATGTAGTATTTTTAGTTTTTCTAACTTGCATGGTGATTCATTGTCACTCACATGTGGAGTGAGACATTCACACCTCAACTGTTTACGTTTACATATTAAAAGTCAAATTATCTGTAAATAGAAAAACAAACAAACTAGCAAAACAATACTTTGTCAGAAAATATAAATCTCTCATCATCTTTACTCATCTCTCATCATCACCATACTCTTTATAGATTTGTAGACTCTCTGACTCGATTCCTTATTGGTCACAGGATGGGTACACGATAAAAGAGGCTGCAACATAGAAGGATATCTAAACTCTATATTCACCTCCAAAGATTATTGTCGATGCATATTGCTCATGTCCAAGTTGACCACCTTGTTTATTTTGTTGGCTTTCTACAAAAATAGGGAGAGTGGTTTCCTGATACCCTAATTATGTTTTTCCAAATACTCTTCAACAACTGAGACCATGTTAAACTTGTCCATTAAAGTAGAGTTGTTATAACTAATTTACTTGTAATTTGGTGGACATCTCAGTCTTGATTAATTAATATCGAATGAATAGTGAAATGTTGAATTTGTTATTTAAAAGAAAGAAATCTAAATCACTTGAGCCATTGTGGGGAAATTAAATACAACTAACTCTCTCTGAGCGCAAGTTTGTTCAAGCAGTAACTGCAGGTCAAATCATACAAAGGTAAAATTTTGGACTTTATTACCTCTGCCAGCAAAGGTGGATGGAGGTTATGTTTTCACACCTGTCTGGTTGTCTGTTACTTGTGGAAATCGATGATTTTTCAAGTACATTGGTTGGTCTTGTGTGTTATTACTTGGTAAAAAAACACATTTTGAAGTACAGTCACGTGAAAAAGTAAGTACACCCCATGTAAAGTTTTGACCTTTTCAATATATTTCAACATACAGCTATTTGATCTTCATTTCAACAATATTGATAGATAAATGTGATATAATAAAACAAATATCATGAAACATTTACATTTTGTAGTCCATTGTATAATTTAAATAAACATCAATGCAAATTTCGCATGTGGAAAAAGTAAGTACACCCCATGAAATGTTTTTTAAAATCTTTTTAACATATGTGGACATATCAACATTTGATCTTCATTTAAACAGTATCTATAGATAAGGGTGATGTAATTGAAAAAAAAACAATGAAGAATTGACTTTGCAATAATTTGTTCAACAAAAAATTATTGTTGCACAGCATGCACAATTGCATGCACAGCTCGTTTCAAATCCCCCCACAACATCTCGATGGGATTTAGATCCGGGCTTTGACTTGGCCATTCCAGAACCATCCATTTCTTTCTTTTCAGCCATTCCTTGGTGGATTTACTGGTATGTTTAGGGTCATTGTCATGTTGCAAGGTCCACCTTCGGTGGAGCTTCAACTTTCTGACAGATGGCCTCACATTATTCTCAAGCACCCTCTGGTACAATGAAGAAATCATAGTATATTCTATGATGGTGAACTGCCCAGGCCCTGATGCAGCAAAGCTGCCCCAAACCATAATATTTCCACCACCATGCTTTACAGTTGGTATCTGGTTCTTGTGGTCAAATGCTGTCTTTGGGTTTCGCCAAACATGTCTTCTGGTACTGTGGCCAAATAGCTCTTCCTTTGACTCATCTGTCCAGAGCAAATTGTTCCAGAAGTGCTGGTCAAATGCTGTCGTTGGTTTTCGCCAAACATGTCTTCTGGTACTGTGGCAAAATAGCTCTACCTTTGACTCATCTGTCCAGAGCACATTGTTCCAGAAGTGCTGGTCTTTGCCTCGCTGTTCATTGGCAAACGTTCGTCTTGCCCTGATGTTCTTTCGGGACAGCAAAGTTTTCCTCCTGGCACACCTCCCATGTAGCTCAAATTTGTGCAGCCTCTTTCTAATGGTAGACTCATGCACTTTGACATCAACAGTGGCAAGAGCTACCTCTAGGTCCCGTGATGACATCCTGGGGTTCTTAGAGACTTATTTCAGCATCTTGTGGTCTGCTCTCAGGCTGAACTTGTGGGGCGGCCTGGCCTGAACAAGTTGGCAGTTGTTTGGAATCTTCTCCACTTGTAGATGATCTTCCGGACAGTTGAATGATTGATTTCAAGTTGTTTGGAGATCTTTTTAAATCCCTTCCCAGACTAGTAGGCATCTATAACCTTCTTTCTGAAGGCCTCAGAGAGCTCTTTTGATCTCGGCATGGTGACGCCGCACAATTCAACAATAAAGAGCAAATCAAACTAAATGTCTGAGGTTTAAATCAGACAGGTTCCTCCAAGATCCACTCTAACAATGTTCTAATCATTTGCACCTGAGCTGGTGCACCTGATTCTAATTTTAGGTATTTGAAGTAGTGATAAATGTAGGGGTGTGCTTACTTTTTCCACATGCGAAATTTGCATTTATGTTTATTTAAATTATACAATGGACTACAAAATGTAAATGTTTCATGATATTTGTTATATTATATCACCTTTATCTATCAGTATTGTTGAAATGAATATAAAATAGCTGTATTTTGAAATATGTTGAAAAATTCAAAACTTTACATGGGGTGTACTTACTTTTTCACGTGACTGTATGTTGATCACTCTGGTTTGTGTATGTGTTTGTCTGTGTGTGTTTGTTTGTGTGTGTGTGTTTCTTTGTCTGTGTGTTCATTTGTCTCTCCGCTCACTTGTACTTGCCTACAGGTCACAATTTTAAACCGATCTTCACGAAACTTGGTGTAGTTTGTGGTAGAGGTCGTGGTCCGACCGAATAGTAGAGTTCGTGTTCCGACAAAATCCTATTTAATTTTAAGGTCAACATGTCAAAAGGTCAACTTAGGCCAAAGGTCAACTACTTTTTTCAAATTCCTAAAATCCTCAATTTTCATCTGATTGACTTGAAATTTGAATAGGATTTTCATATCAGTTAACTGAATTCAACCAGCAACTATTTTTGAGATCAACATAGGTCACAAGGTCAACATAGGCCATCAACAATAGGTCATCATTGGCCAGATTTTCAAAATTGTCAATTTTCGTCCGATTAACTTAAAATTTGAGTAGGATTTGCATATCAGCTTACTGAAACCAACCACCAACTATTTTTGAGGTCAACATTGGCCAAAGGTCAATAAGGCCAGAATTCCAAAATTGTCAATTTTTGTCTGATTTGAATTTGAAGTTTGTTAAAATTTGAAGACGATTTGCATATCAGGTCATATAATTCCACCACCAATTATTTGTGAGGTTAAAAGGATGCTCTACTCAGTGCCATTCTACTTTGTTCTCGTTTGCCAAGTGTCGCTCTATGAGTGATGTTTCATTTGTTTGTCTGTCTGTTTATGTATGAACATGATATCTCAAAAAGTTATGGACAGATTCAGCCAAAATTGCTGAAAAGGTTTGGGTATGTGACAAGGAAGAAATTATTCAATTATGGTGAAGATTCAAATCCAGATCCAGATCAGAGAGTTTTTTTTTTAATTTCCAAAGTGGTTCTTCACCATTAAGTGATGGGGCAAAAACGATATATAGCATGAAATTTGAAAAAGTTATGGATGGGTTATGATGAAACTGTGTGGATGGTTTGGTTATGTGACAAGAACAAGCCAATCAATTAGATTTTGGAGGTCCGGATGCAGATCTGGCCTGTCAGTGGGATACAAAACGTAAATGGTTCAGCCGAGCGCAGACATGCGCTCTCCCAAGTCCTGTTCTAGTTTTTGTTCGTTTTTGTTTTTCGTTTACACATTTTTTTTGGGGAGGGAGTGTGGGAGTAACTTTTTGTTGGGTGGATTGGGAGGGTTTGATCTGGAGGAGAATCATATTGCATAATGAATTTTCAATACAAAGGCAAATCCACAAAACTTAAATATTGGTTAAATTGAAACAGAATTGGATGTGGGGCTCTTTGAGTAACACATCTTCTTATGCTTTTCCCTTATTACCCAATAAAGATGAAGATAGGTGAAAAAAATGCAAAAGCTATTCCAAAAAGTATATACACAAGGTAGGGAATACCACAGGAAATGATCAAACCATCCCTCCATCCTTCTTTGAATAATAGGTGTTCCCTGTCCATCGGTGTAATGATCATGTTTGTTGATTGTTTCCATGTAATAATTTTACTCATGAAATATTGAACAGTTGAAACACACACACACACACACACACACACACACACACACACACACACACTCAATTCAGCTCGTGTATGCGGTGATTGTGAACCCAAATCGAGATAGCAGGGAACCACCATTATTAAAAATAATATGGCATGATTTCATATGATAATTTATTTTGACCATCATTACCTTGTTTACATTCTTTTTGGCATATCATCTCCACATCATTTTACATAAAAAAAATCTTTTTATTACCTCTGCCACCAAAGGTGGATGGAGGTTATGTTTTCACCCCTGTCTGTTTGTTGTCCGTTTGTCTCTGAACAAAATATCTCAAAGAGTTGTTGTATATTTTCCTCCACCACCAAAGGTGGATGGAGGTTATGTTTTCACCCCTGTCTGTTTGTCTGTCTGTTTGTCCGTGAACAAAATATCTCAAAAAGTTGTGGACGGATTCTAACAAAATTTGGCAGAGATGTAGCATATTTCACAAGGACGAAATGATTAAATTTTTGTGCAGATCCGGATTCGGATCCGGCTAATATAATTTTTCAAGTGATTCTTCACCATTAGGAGACGGGGCCAAAAACGATACATAGCAGGATATCTCAAAAACTTATTGATGGATTTGGACGAGACTTGTTGGACCGGTTGTGTGTGTGACAAGGAAGAATTGATTCAATTTTTGTGAAGGTCGAATCCAGAAGGATCCGTATCAGGAAATTTTTAAGTGATTCTTCACCATTAAGAGAGAGTGATAAAACCAATATATTATAGCACGTTATCTCAAAAAGTTATCGACTGATTTTGGACGAAACTTTGTGGATGATTTGGGTGGATGACAAGGATGAATTGATTCAATTTTGGTGAAGATCCTGATCCGGATCCAGCTAGTTAATTTTTTTAAGTGATTCTTCACCATTGAGTGATATTGCCAACCAGGCGGAGGTTTGCTCTCTAATGAGTGCCTTTCTAGTTACTTGTTTCTGTACTTATTAGCTGCATACTTTTGGAAAAGAAATGGGTGAATATTGTAATCAGGTCCGTCTGTCTGTCTGTCTGTCCATCCATCATGTCTGTCGGTCTGTCTGTCTGTCTGTCCATCCATCATGCTATGCTATCTGCTCCTAAGCGGTTTTGCAGAAATTCACCAAACTTAGTAGTTATGTTCACCACATGGAAAGAAAGTGCAAGAGCAGTGTCACTTTTGGTCTCATCCACGGGTCCCCGAGGAACTCAATAACAGTTAAAATGTCAAATACCACATCATGCAATTACGGCCACATTTCAAACATTTTTCATGAAACTTTGTTTATGCAATCAACATTGGAGGACACATGAAATGCGTAGCGATATTTGGATTTAATCCCTGATTCGTGCCCGAGAGGTTGTGGGGATTGGGGTAACAGGGGTCAAAACAAAAAAAACCTCAACATTTGATATTGAATCATTCCTTGTAGAACTTTTTGCTTTCTTTGAACTCTGCTTTTGGTGGGAAGTGTGAGGATATGCGATGGCGTGCCCTCAACTTTGCTCGAGTTTAAAATGTACTTACATGCTGGAGAATTTGATTTTAATCACACTCTAAAATATATTGTTGTTAAAACGGCCGATTGAACATGAATAGATGTGAAGACTTAACAGTAGTCAGCAATGATGTAGACTGAATTTTTCTTCTTTTTTAGGATCTATAATCAAGGCTTGAAAATATTGTTCTGTTGCAGGACTATATGCAATATTTCACTAATAACCTCACATTGTGTCGCTGTGGGACCGCCCCACCAGGCTTATTGGGATGCCCCACCAACCCCTCCTGGCCCTTCATTACCCTACACAAGATATCCAGCTTTGTGGAATCCTTTCAAGTTGTGAAAAATTTGAATACAATCGACATGGACCTTCGCACTCACTGTATAAAAAACAGTAGATTTGTTTTTAATTGAAGTACTGAGCTTAAACTAATTTTGAGTTAGGCTGACTGAACAGAAGAAGAACAACAGGAAGAATAACAGGAAATTCAACTGGGCAGTTCTGGGTTTGCCAGTTTTGTAGTTCAGCGATGCTGTCCATGAGCTTCATGAGTGTTGGTGGATTTGAAATAATCCGCAGATGAGTGGGAGGTATACTTTATAGGTTTATAAGTTTATATCTTAATTGGTATATTTTTTGAGGATATTGGTAGATATATCTAACAGGAATACTCAGCGTGCACAGTGCAGTATTAATCCTGTTTGGCATTTTGAAGAAATCAAATTTTGTTTTTACCTCCGACACCAAAGGTGGATGGAGGTTATGTTATCACCTCTGTCTGTTTGTTTGTTTTTCTGTGAACAGGATATCTCAAAAAGTTGTGGATGGATTCAGATGAAACTTGGTGGACAGGTTGGGTGTGTGAAAGGAACGAATGATTCAGTTTTAGTGAAAATTCCAATCCAGATCTGATCTATCAGTGGGATATAAACCATAAACTGTTCGGCCTGGCGGAGGTATGCTCTCTACTAGGTGCTGTTGTGGTTTTTCTATTTTTGTGGGGTCAAAAGCACTTCCCCACACCCCACCAATGAATGGGGTCAGGGATCATTTAATATGACCTTTCACATCGCTACAAAGGCATAGACACTATAGAGAGCGATTTTAAACAAACAAACTTTCTTTATCAAAATTTTCAAATTTGTTTGGCTTGAAACATTCCCTGGCACTCAATGATGAACCTCTGAAAGTTTAACAAAGATCCATTTGGCCATCTATCAAAAAAAAAATGGCGACACACAGACAAACACACAGACAGACAGGCAGTCATCTCTCTTATAGTACAGATATGGACTGTCTGGGCCTACATAGGGGATCAAATCCCACAATCTCTCTCTCTCTCTCTCTCTCTCTCTCTCTCTCTCTCTCTCTCTCTCTCTCTCTCTCTCTCTCTCTCTCTCTATCTCTCTCTCTCTCTCTCTCTCTCTCTCTCTCTCTCCAAAAGGAAACTGTAGGGCAAACCCTCCAATTTACTTTTGTAACAATTCTCATGAGGGAGTTCAGTCATTCAAACTCACTATCAGCCATGATCTTTTTTGGGCAAACCACATTTCAAAGTTGCCCTCCAAAGCCAGTCATCGACTGGGCATCCTATATCATACAAAGGCCCTCCTTTGCACACCTCAACTTCCATCCACTGACAAGGCTTTCATCGCTGCTTGATGGAGTACTGTTTCTGAATGAACATTGGACATGGATATATGGAAAATACGAGAAATACCTGTGGATGTGAGGTGCCAGGTTCGTAACATTTATTGGTTGTACAAGCGAGCAGCAACAGTCTATATAACATTTAAAAAAACACACACACAAATTAACTCACACACACACACATCCCAACACACTTCGCTCCTTTTACTGTTCCATTACTGAAGGGACACTTCTCCTTTTACCAATAAATTCAAAAATCCAGTATTATTTATCTTGTGACCACAGAATCAAGGATATATATATATATACAGTCACGTGAAAAAGTAAGTACACCCCATGTAAAGTTTTCACTTTTTCAACATATTTCAACATACAGTTATTTGATCTTCATGTCAACAATATTGATAGATAAAGGTGATATAATATAACAAATATCATGAAACATTTACATTTTGTAGTCCATTGTATAATTTAAATAAACATAAATGCAAATTTCACATGTGGAAAAAGTAAGTACACCCCTACATTTATCACTACTTCAAATACCTAAAATTAGAATCAGGTGCACCAGCTCAGGTGCAAATGATTAGAACATCATTAGAGAGGATCTTGGAGGAACCTGTCTTATTTAAACCTCAGATATTTCGTTTGGTTTGCTCTTTGTTGTTGAAGTGTGCGGCGTCACCATGCCCAGATCAAAAGAGCTCTCTGAGACATTCAGAAAGAAGGTTATAGATGCCTACGAGTCTGGGAAGGGATTTAAAAAGATCTCCAAACAATTTGAAATCAATCATTCGACTATCCGGAAGATCATCTACAAGTGGAGAAGATTCAAAACAACTGCCAACTTGTTCAGGCCAGGCCGCTCCAGCAAGTTCAGCCTGAGAGCAGACCGCAAGATGCTGAAAGAAGTCTCTAAGAACCCCAGAATGTCATCACGGGACCTACAGGTAGCTCTTCCCACTGTTGATGTCAAAGTGCACGAGTCTACCATTAGAAAGAGGCTGCACAAATTTGATCTACATGGGAGGTGTGCCAGGAGGAAACGTTTGCTGTCCAGAAAGAACATCAGGGCAAGTCTATAGTTTGCCAATGAACACCTCGGCAAAGACCAGCACTTCTGGAACAATGTGTTCTGGACAGATGAGTCAAAGGTTAGAGTTTTATGGCCTCAGTCCCAGAAGACATGTTTGGTGAAAATCAAAGACAGCATTTGACCACAAGAACCTGATACCAACTGTAAAGCATGGTGGTGGAAATATTATGGTTTGGGGCAGCTTTGCTGCATCAGGTCCTGGGCAGCTCACCATCATAGAATCCACTATGAATTCTTCATTGTACCAGAGGGTGCTTGAGGATAATGTGAGGCCATCTGTTGGAAAGTTGAAGCTCAACCGGAGGTGGACCTTGCAACATGACAATGACCCTAAACATACCAGTAAATCCACCAAGGAATGGCTGAAAAGAAAGAAATGGAAGGTTCTGGAATGGCCAAGTCAAAGCCCGGATCCAAATCCTATCGAGATATTGTGGGGGGATTTGAAACGAGCTGTGCATGCAATTGTGCATGCTGTGCAACAATTTTTTGTTGAATAAATTATTGCAAAGTCAATTTTGCATTGTTTTTTGTTCAATTAGTTCACCTTTATCTAAAGATACTGTTTAAATTAAGATTAAATATTGATATGTCCACATATGATAAAAAGATTTTAAAAACATTTCATGGGGTGTACTACTTTTTCCAAATGCGAAATTTGCATTTATGTTTATTTTAATTATACAATGGACTACAAAATGTAAATGTTTCATGATATTTGTTATATTATATCACCTTTATCTATCAATATTATTGAAATGAAGATCAAATAGTTGTATGTTGAAATATGTTGAAAAATTCAAAACTTTACATGGGGTGTACTAACTTTTTCACGTGACTGTATACATACAGTGCATTCAGAAAGTATTCAGACCCCTTCACTTTTTTCACATTTTGTTATGTTGCAGCCTTATGCTGAAATCGTTTAAATTCATTTTTTCCCTCATCAATCTACACTCAATACCCCATATTGACAAATAGAAAACAGGATTTTAGAAAGTTTTGCAAATTTAAGATGAAAAAACTGAAATATCACATTGACATAAGTATACATACCCTTTGGTATGACACTTGAAATTTAGCTCAGGTGCCTCCCATTTCTCTTGATCATCTTTGAGATGTTTCCTCACCTTGATTGGAGTCCACCTGTGGTAAATTCAATTGATTGGACATGATTTGGAAAGGCACACACCTGTCTATATAAGGTCTCACAGCTGACAATGCATATCAGAGCAAAAAACCAAGCCATGACGTCGAAGGAACTGCCTGCAGAGCTCAGAGACAGGATTGTGTCGAGGCACAGATCGGGGGAAGCCTACAAAAAAATTTCTGGTGCATTGAATGTTCCCAAGAGCTTTCTGTCTTCTACCAACTCCTCTCCGGCCTAGCTTGTCACCCGCTCCCTTTATTATTTGAAAAAAGTGCAAGGGTGGTAATATTTTTGGCCACGACAGTATGTGTACATAAAACTAGCAGGGACACATGGAAATTCCACAGAATATAAAATGTGACTTCAAGCCCTCAACTCCTCCCACATCCTCCCCCCTACCCTCCTTCACAAACCCCAAATCCTCAACTTCCACCAACCAAAAAGCAAGTCCTCACCTTCCCCCTCTGAACCCTAAGGTTTCAATCCTCTCCCCACTCCAAGCCCTTTAACCCCTCCCCACCCATAAACGTCGCCTCTCCATGTCACAATCCTACAAGATATGCGGAAAGGATATGTGACCACGAGCAGGTCATATCCCATCACTGTCACCTGTCCAACTCAACTCACAATCCTATGACATATGCAGAAATTATGTGTGACCATGTGCAGGTCATCGCCCATCACGGTCACCTGTCCAACTCATAATCCCACGAGATATGCAGAAGGGATATGTGACAATAAACGACCCAAAACCAGTGATCTTCCTTATTCGTATGTACACACATCGTTAAAAGTAAATCCTGACCTCAGACAAATTTCAAACGACATGAGTTTAATCTTCTCTGCTTGAGAGAATGCCCCATAGCTATTTGGGTGGTGCATAAGTTAACAGACCGCTGTCTCGATCGCTGAGGCCGAACCTCACAAGGCCGCAACACCTATCACCTCAAAATCATTTTATCTGTCGCTTTTGTCGTTTTACAATGAAGGAAAAACGTATCGGGAGTGCTTAGTGATTGTGAATATTACAGCTCCGAGGCATATTTGGCTTTGCAAAGCAGTGAGCACCAATATGGCGGCCGTAACATTGCAGTCTGTCTTCAAACCCTCTCACCACCCAAAGGCCTCAAGCAGACATAACACTGTCCTCCCCCTTTATTCCCGTTCTTCAAAGCAAAAGGGTAAATTGTTATATCGCCATTACATGTTTATGTATTACCTCATGCTATTAGTGACTACACGGAAGGCGCGATTGAAACAGGAAGTGGATGGCTGGCAGGTCATGGTTTATTATGGTCGGTCGTTTGTCCTGTGTAATTTTAATGTGATTATGAGTGCGCTAATTGTGTTAATAAATGATCCTAAATTAATTACATAATTCGTGAAGCATACAGATCGAAGTTATAATTGTGGGTGGAGTCACAGCAGCTGTCCAACCAATCGGTGGGAAGGATTGTTGCAGACAGACATGCACGCAAACGAACGTATTGTTACATTTGTGGGGGAAGGTATACTTTAGTCCAGGTAGATTTGTATAGGTAGGTGCTCCGAATGTTGTGTAGAAACCTTGATGTAATAAGTACTTGTGTAGACCATGTGTTCGGATTATGCTTGTATATATTTTGTCCCCATCGTGAGGGGGCGGGGCATGTTAACTAGTTTAGGGAATAAGGGTAAATTATCCCTTGTACATCGTTCCCTCTGTGATTATCCCTTTGTCTCTTATGGCACCGCATTAGACACAAGTTATAATCGCGCATTTAAACACTAAATAACAATAAAACCAACCGGAAGCCAGTTCTGAGCACTGCCGATGGGACAGAAACCAGCTACATCACCACGAAGGTCGAGCAGGCCAAAGACACGCCCCGAGGAGCCATGATTGGCCAGGGCGGAGTAAGAAGGCACTCACTGATTAGTGAAGAGAAGGGTGAGGAAGAAGGAACTCGCTGATTGGTGAAGAGAATGACAAGCAAGAAGCAACACGATGATTGGCAAATCATGACCGATGATCTCAGAGCCGGAACTGCATGTGAATGGTGGAGAGCTGGGCCTGTGGTGTTGGCCTGCGGGGATTGGAGAAGAAGCACCAATGATGTCAGAGTGGGACGTAAAAACCACGTCTGACGAGCATTCTTTCTCTTGTGCTTCTTGTCCCTCTTGTGCCTGTGCGTTCTGGATGTCACAGTAGACGGCTGTGCACTGACGATTTTCCCTTTTCTTCTTCACGTTCTTGACCTCGGTGCAGGCGGCAGTGTGCCGAGTCGTTGCTGGTGGACGAGAAGCAGAAGAGCCGCGGACGTTGAGTTGCAAGTTTCCAGGCAGGAGGGATGAGTGGACGAGTGCTGCAGCGTGAAAGGGCGCATTGAGGCCTACTGGTGCCCAGGCGTGTCCCCGTCCATGGACTCCGGGGCCTTGACGATTCCTGACGAGACCCCACGAGCTGATCAGAGATAAGTGCACTAAATAATCACACTATTATTTTATCCAGTTTACCTTTCCCTTCGTCTGTGTTTAAGTGTCGTGTGGGGGACGTCCCGGTTAGGAATTTAGTTTTACTGTCGCATTTTTCTTGTTACCGGCAATCCGTTTAATAAACCTGTTTATTTTTGTACATTTTAAATCCGGTTCGTGTGAGTTATTTTTTCTACAGGTTCGGGAACTGCTAGTGGACCACAGGTAAGCTCTTCAGTTCCCCCTTCTCCCTTTCTTCCCGTGCATGTATAAAGTCCGCATTTGATCATCGCCTCGGAGTTAAAGCTTTCTCGGCTAATCTGTTTCCTGGTAAAGCTTTTAATATACCAGGAACACGACAGTATTATGTATTATAAAAATTGGTGGTTCATGATTTTAATTTTCAGGTTTATCTTTACTATAATGTCTTTTTCTTATCTATTTTTATTCCTTCGTAGCCTAAAGGGAAATAAACATTCATAGATAAACTCTCTTTGACAACTTATGTGTCCAATCTGTTTGTTATCCTCTGCCCACTTGTTATTATTCCCTCCCATCTGTTCAATCTCTCCATGAAGTTATTTTAATCTTGCTTTGATTTTTTAATCCCAAGACATCGAGACTGCTTCATCATTTTTTGTTTTCACAAGGTGTCATCTGCAATCCTACATATTTCGTATGAAAGAATGGTGAAGTATTGATCCACAACCTCCCCTGACCCTTTCTGATTCTTCTGACCTTTTCCTCATGCTGCGATTTATATATATATTCTTCTGACCTCTAAAATAATCTTTCTGATTCTAATCCTTTTTCTTTTCCAATTAATTTTTCTGAAATTATTTATTTTACTTATTTTACTCTTCAATCTTCCATGTACTGATATACATAATTTGTAAAATGAAGAACTAGTCTTGCTGGTGAAGGCTGGTGTCGATCTGCATCGGCGAACAGGGAGAACAATGGATGGCATTAAAGGTCCGATGAGAGGATAATGTCTGAAACGTCAGCGTCCCCCTTTTCCCCACAGTGGTTGGCATTCTTCAATATATGTTCTTTCTTCCCACAATGGTTGACATTCCTAAATCTACATTATTTCTTCCCACAGTGGTTGGCATTCCTCAATCTGCATCCTTTTTTCCCACAGTGGTTGGCATTCCTAAATATATGTCCTTGCTTCCCACAGTGGTTGGCATTCCTCAATCTGCGTCCTTTCTTCCCACAGTGGTTGGCATTCCTAAATATATGTCCTTGCTTCCCACAGTGGTTGGCATTCCTCAATCTGCGTCCTTTCTTCCCACAGTGGTTGGCATTCCTCAATCTGTGTCCTTTGTTCCCACAGTGGTTGGCATTTCTCAATGTATATTCTTTCTTCCCACAGTGGTTGGCATTCTTCAATCTGGGTCCTTGCTTCCCACAGTGGTTGGAATTCCTCAATCTACGTCCTTTCCACATTCCATAATGTAGATGCCCCCTCGTGCTATCATCGTTTTTGACATTGACATCCGATGACCACGCAACTGGATCGGCGTATAATTTATTACCCTGCACTCGCGAAGCGAAAAGCGGGGTTAAGCATTCAGGTGCGTACGTGTGCCACATGCCGTGTGCCGTACATGTGACGTGTGCCGTGTGCTGTACGTGTCTGCATTTTAAAAATTCATTTTCTCGGCAACCGTTGGTTCGGTTGACATGAAATTTACCATAGAAGCGCCTCTGCCTGTATAATTTTTATTATTCATAATTATGACGTCATATGTCACATGGTACAGACACCATCTTGGAAAAACTTTACACCTCTGTATCTCCCAAACCGCTCAATGGAAAAAAATTGAAACATGGCTCAGTGTCAAGTACTCACCTTGGGGAATAAGATATGTTGACGGTGATGTCATCCGTGCCTTACTTATGACGTCATAATTTGACAAGTACAACGCTTGATCTGATCAGTATGAATAAAACAAAAATTCCTCTGCAACTTAGTCCGATGGACAATAAATTTTCAGAATATGTGCAGCTCCTCCTGTCGAATTTTTTCATGATAATTACGTCATAGGTCACGTGGTACAGACGCCATCTTGGAAAAAAATCGAAAGAAGTTGCACCTCTATATCTCGGAAACCGCTCCATGGGAAAAATTGAAACATGGCTCATTGTCAAGTACTGCCCTTGGGGAATAAGATATGTTAATTATGATGTAAGAACTCCATATGGGGAATAGGTGTTGTTAACGATGACGATGATCTCTAATATAACAATTATATTAGAGAATAGAAATTTATGATGTCATCGCTCACGTGGTCTGGCAGCCACATTGGATCAAAGAAAAAAAATGCTCAAAAACATAAGAGTTGGCTCGCAACAAGTTGACTGCGCAGGGTGAGTATTCTATGAACACCATCTAGTTTGTTTCTGTTCTTCCGTTAAATTTACACCTCTCTACAATATAAATGACTTCAGTCGCGATTCGACAAAATATTCCATGTTTCATTCAGACAGATAAGGATGAGATTCTTCCACGTCTGCGAACTCTCAACACAAACATGGCGATTATAAAGTATGTTGATCATTGTGCCTTCTGCCTGTGTTTTCAAGAACGATAAGTTTTAACAGCATGGCCGATGCCATCACAAGCTGTTCATAGCACGTTAACAAAAACAAAATCACACGAGAAATGAGGATGTTCTGAGAAACGATATCACAGGATGCAAAATGTACTCTCTGATAAGATGGTTCAAACAGGAATCATGGATTTATGACTATTATGAGGTTTTGTATTTGAAAGTCTGGTGTAAGTATGAGAGTGTGAGGTGTATTTACCCTAGTTTTGTGATGAGCCGTGCCGTAGAATATGGTAAAGTCTCTGCACGGTGCAGATTGTATCTGCCTGGTTACCTTGACGACCTGACTTTGCCTCCCAGCTGCCTGTTTTGGTCACTGGATAGCAACATGGCTGCTTGCCAGAATGGGCTAGGTCATGACATATGCTGGAGGCCCACCTGGGCTTTGCACCTGAGTTGTACTTGTGGTATTAATGCCTGGGCTTTATCAGAAGCCACTCAATTAAGGTGATTATTTTTGGGGGATGGGTGTTCTCTTACAGCAAAAAATTGTGTTTTGAAAAAGCATACAGGAAGTCATGTAGATTTGGAGAACCAGTTCATTATCCATTGGCGAAACTTGTGGAGTATTGAATGGAATGCATTGTATTGAATGAATGGCTGATTGATATTGAATGCATTGATGAGCTATTGAAAAATATTATTTATTATACTATTATAATATTATAATTTATACTATTATAATTTAGTACTATTATATTATAAAAAATTATACTATTATAAAATCTAATATTATAATTTATACTATTGAATGCCTTATACTATTATAATTTAATCTATCTATAATTTACTTTAATATATATTATTAATATTATATTGAAAAAAACATATTATACAATATTATGAGAGGCTTGTATTGAATGCATTGATGAGCTAAAAATGTGGAGGCAATCGAATTCCTTTGAAGGAACAGACTGCACAGCAGTCTCAACATAAAGACAGTCAGGTGAGCAGACCTGAACAGGTGTTGAATGAAATTAGACATAATATAGGTCAAAGCGCTACATTTTAAAACTCTGATTTGGTGTAAAGTTATTATATCATATCATGGCAAATGGTGTAACCTGTCCTTTTTGTCACTACCTGTAATGTGATTGGCCCTTTTCTTGTTCCCATCTGAGCACTTGTCATTTTGGAATCACAGGCTCAAATCCCAAACACTGCATTGATTTGACCAAAATCCAGGTTTACTGCCCTCCTCCACTCATTCGTTCCTCTTCTCTCTCGCTTGTGGAACCAACTTCCCCAATCTGTTCAGACTCATTCTTCCCTCCACGGCTGGCTTCAAAACAGCTGTTCGCCAATACCTCAAGTCATGCTCATGATCTCTTCTACCCAAATTTACCTCATTCCCAAGTGCTCCCTTCTTCCAGGTGATTGTGATTTTTTTCCCCCTCTTCCTCACCTCTTTCCACTTGTTCATTGTCGGTTGGTTTGTTCCTTTTCTGTTTCATCCCCGCTTTCCCATTCCTCTTCTTCCTGTGCCTCTTCCAGCTTGTGCACAGTTTGTTCACCCCCATGTGTCTGTCCTTCTCCCCTTCCCCTTGATCTCATTCTCACTTTGATTCGACAACTGATTCTACTGTATTTTGTTCCCTTCCATTCTGATTTAGCTCTTCCACAGTCCTCAAACATGCAACAAAAAACTGCTTTCATCATAATCAGTTTATAGAAGATTTGGCTTTTCGGTCATCTCATCTCGATTCTCGAAGAGATGAACTTATAAAATGGGTCTTGATGTCTGTCTGTCTGTCCGTCCATCCATCCATCAGTCTGTTAACTTTTTGCTATTTTTGCTAATCCTCCATTATCACACTGCTGATCGTTCTGAAACTTGACACATGAGTACAAGACAGCAGCCCGCAAAATTGCTCATGCTTCAATTTTTCGATTTTGGATCATGAGGGCTCCCTGGTGGGGGTTCCCCCCCCCCCCCCCCAAACTTCGGATCCTTACTCACCCCTTATTTACCAACAGATTGCTCTGAAACGCGATGCGGTCCTTCTACTCGATGGTCCACAGGACTGCTCGGTCTTACATTTTTCGATTTTGGATCGGGGGCCTCCCAGGGGTTCAGGGGGGCTCCCAGGGGCGTTCCCCAAAATAAGCAAAAGTCTGAACTACAACCTCAAGAGATTACCGTCAGCCCACTCGGGGCTATTATATGTTTTTAACCTTGGTTACTTTCATCTTTTTAACATTAACTCGACCTTAGCTAGTGAAGTGATGAAGCAGAGCATTTTTTGAACAAGACTTCCTCAAAAACATCTCATATTATCGAACGATTCTATGTTTGTTTTATCCAATCCTTGTAGTTGACTCAATACTTCAATCACTCTGAGTGGGCAGTCAGCTGCTGCCTGGAAATGTGGCGAGAGACGGATTTTCGTGAAATGATGGCGAGACCATTGATTCCTAGAGCTAAACACTTACTGAATTCAAAAACAAATTATCCTACTTAAGAAAATCTGGACAGCTATGTGAAATCGATGGCTGAACATATCAGAAGTGGTAAAAAAAAACACGTATGGAAATTGGCATTTTCGCTGTTTTTGTGATGCTGCCATGCAGTTGATTTGTCTCCAGTCGTCATGAAATTTGATCAGCTGCAGACATGAGTCCATGTCTTTCGCATATTGAATATCAGGACACGGACCTCTGCTTGATAAGCAAGATGTAATTAAATTTGGTCAATTTTACAAGATGGGTTCCGGTGCTTGCAATAGAGCGTAAGCGTAGATTTAGCATCAGCACGGCTTTGAATCCTTTCCAGTCCATGTTGAATGATGCTCGAGCTAGAGCTGTTGCTGTGTGGTGGGATCGAAGGACTTTCTTTCGAGATGGAGTTGCAACAACGTTGTCCCTGTCATCAACTTTTCAAGGTATGGTGTGCACTGTGCAGTATCCGCAGGCCTCAGAAGCTCAATTAACACGGACTTCATCAGCTCACTTTAGCTTTATAATTACATACATTTATTTTACAGACTATTAGGTTGAGTGGGTGCCACAAATCTCAACGATAATCGAATGCGGGCTGATGGCCGAGAGGAAGCTGCACGGATATGCAAGACTTCTATGGGAAGGATTCCAAACTGAACAGTTTTGGGAATTTTTTCAATATTCTTTGTTGAATAGAAGTTACAGCTTGCTGCCAACATATTGTTCAAAAAGAAAATAAATTTTAAAACATTTGTTGTTTAAAAGTTTTGTGAAAAGTCATATATATATATATATGAAATATATATATAATATATATAAAATATATATATTTAAATATAATAATAATTTATATATATATATAATATTTATATATATTTTATATATATATAATTTATATATATATAAAAAAGAAAATAAATTTTAAAACATTTGTTGTTTAAAAGTTTTGTGAAAAGTCATATATATATATGAAATATATATATAATATATATAAAATATATATATTTAAATATAATAATAATTTATATATATATAAAATATTTATATATATTTTATATATATATAATTTATATATATATTAAAAAGAAAATAAATTTTAAAACATTTGTTGTTTAAAAGTTTTGTGAAAAGTCATATATATACTGTATATATGAAATATATATATAATATATATAAAATATATATATTTAAATATAATAATAATTTATATATACTAGGGCATTGCCCGTACGTGGGTGCCCGTTCCTTGCCAAAAAAAAAAAAAAACGCTACCCGTACGCTCTACCCCGCCCGTACGCCCGTAAACAAAAAAAACAACGCTCTTCGCTTCCGCCCTTCGCTCTGACTGAATTGGGAGAAATAATGCGCATAAGAAATCGAATTACGAACCGTAATGGCGGTCAGCTCGTAACGCGCTCAGCTCCGCTCGCTCTCACATCGGCCACGCCTACGCAACAAAGCGTTCTGTGATTGGCTGCCGGAAATGAAGTCCGGAAGTTCGCAAATCGCAGTTACGATGAATCGTTTTAATTTAATCGCAGTTTGAATTCGTTTTAAAACATAGTTTAACGCCAACATAGTTTTCCAACGTGAAATAAATGAATACGCTCTCAAATGTGCCATCCGAGGCAGAGTGTGTCCGCCACGTTCGGCACACGCGATAGTTCGCTGCTCTCTGATTGGTTGAATCGTTTTTTGGACATAGCTCGGTAAGTAATTGTCCGATTAATATGAAACCTTGAAAAGGCACATCCTCGGGTCCCCAGCAATATACCTGGCAAGTTAAAAGTATATCGGACCCGTGGTTGTCGAGAAACAGCGGTCACAGACAAACGTACAAACGTACAAACGTACAGAGATTACTGGAATTATAGATAGATATGAAATATATATTATAAATATATGGCCGAGAGGATGGCCGAAATATAAATAAAAAAATATTTATAATATATATTTTATAAATATATATAAAAAAATATATAAACTGAACATCAAAAGAAACTCATCACTTTCATTTTTTGAAATGTGCAGCTTTACAAACACATTTCTTCAATTTTAATGGCTGATTATGTAACGGGAACTTCACTTCAATCACCTGGTTGATCATCAATGGATCAACCAGGTGGATCAACCACCTTGAGTGGTTCTGTATTGGGATCTTTCCCTTCAAATAATGACCCTCATAATGAAATCCTTCAGTTCTCGTGGTTTGACATTCATTTACTGCTGTCTATAGTCACTCTAGAGTTAAGAGGCTTCTGACAGGGAAAACAACAAGAAAATTCAGATGCCATGCCTAACATCTGAACAACGTTTAAGGGCAATTGGGATGCTTGAGGCTGGTGTAAGCCAGCGAACAATTGCCCAACCTCTTGGTTGCTCGCAGCCTGCAATTTCCAACCTGGCCAGGCGTTACGGTGAAACTGGAACTGTGAATGATGGTCCACAAAGAGGAAGACCACGGGTACCCACCCCAAACCAAGACTGCTGGAGTGTGCTCCAGCATCTTCGTGATCGTTTCCACCCGGCGACGCAAACAGCTGCAGTGACAAAAGGTCGCCACAACAACCGCATCAGTGTCTCTACTGTGTGGAGGCGCTTTGAGAAGTCAGGGCCTGGTGGCAAGATGTCCTTGCAGAGGTTCAGTGTTGAACGCAGTGCATCGGTGGAACAGACTAAGATGGTGTCTGCAGCATCACCGCTGGACACAACAACAGTGGAGCAACACCAACATACCCAACCAACAACAACAACACCTCTACCCATAGCAACACCAACATAGCCACAGCACAACCTCGACCCTTCCTCACCACCTGGCAAACCTGGCTCACCATCAACAGACGACATGGAGCCCCTTCCAAATCAAGTCATTATTTTACCACATTACACCAAAAAACATAACACCCAATGACACATTAACAACACCCAATGAGCACCTACATACAGGCAAAATGTAAAAAAAAATCAAAAAAATCAAAGACCACTTGGACATGAGAGGTGCACAGTTCCTTGTAGCTGCAAGTGCCAACCCTAATCACCCGTGGCAATACATGTACAACCACCCATAGATGTCTAGATAAATTAATTTGGCACTTCAAAGACACGACAATGATATCCTTCAAAACATCCCACCCACCGATCAATGACAACTACAAAAAACACATCCATAATTACATCACCATAAGCGCAATAAGTATAACCTGCACCCAAACAATATCCTGGGTTCACCATATAATTTGTCGGCACTATGGTGGGAGGAGTCGAGCGATAAATGTGGGTGTGGTCCGGCAGTGGTCCGGCAGTTGTCCGACCAATGGGTGCACATTTCAAAAATCAACCCCCAACAGCAACCGAAAACCTTTGTGACATGTCATGTCACAGGTAAAAAGTGCTAATGTAGGGACAGCTGCATTAAGCTCCAATTCCTGCTTCTTCTTCTTCAATCTTTTAGATGACTTTTAAAACAGGTAGCCATGTGATTAAAGAGGCACAAAAATTTTGTTCCAAGTTAATTGATTATTATCTTTCCAACTGAACTGTTTTTATTGTTCTACGACAGAAGGAACTGCTACATTAAAGCTCGAGGTCCTGCTTCTTCTTCTTCATGCAGGAAAGTACTGTTAAGAATAAATGGACACAAATTTATTTTCCAAGTAAATCGATCATTAGTTTTCCAATGGTACCATTTTAATTCTCTACAACAGCAGGAACCCATTAGGATGAAGTGACATACGGACAGACGGATGCTTCTACTTTTAGTAATACGAGCATTAAACCCTCTCCGACCGGTTTGTAGACGTCTCACCTCAAATAAGCATTTTTTTGGAGAGTGTGTATTGGTACAAACAGGAATTCAACGTAAAATGATGATGTGGACCATGACATGTAGTACATGTTGACCTTATATATAATGGCAGTCTGCTCAGAAGAATAACTCTCGTTAGTCATGAATAATATATACAGTCACGTGAAAAAGTAAGTACACCCCATGTAAAGTTTTGACTTTTTCAACATATTTCAACATACAGCTATTTGATCTTCATTTCAACAATATTGATAGATCAAGGTGATATAATATAAGAAATATCATGAAACATTTACATTTTGTAGTCCATTGTATAATTTAAATAAACATAAATGCAAATTTCGCATGTCGAAAAAGTAAGTACACCCTTGGCTCTATTAGATGGTATTGCCCCCCTTTGGTAGAAACAACCTCAAGTAGTCGTTTCTTATAACTGTCTACTACTCTACCAGTCTCTGACATCGACTGGGAGAAATTTTTCCCCACGCCTCCATGCAGAATTCTTTCAGCTGTGCGATGTTTGAGGTGTTTCTTGCATGCACAGCTCGTTTCAAATCCCCCCACAACATCTCGATGGGATTTAGGTCCGGGCTTTGACTTGGCCATTCCAGAACCATCCATTTCTTTCTTTTCAGCCTTTCCTTGGTGGATTTACTGGTATGTTTAGGGTCATTGGCATGTTGCAAGGTCCACCTACGGTTGAGCTTCAACTCTCCGACAGATGGCCTCACATTATCATCAAGCACCCTCTGGTACAATGAAGAATTCATAGTGGATTCTATGATGGTGAGTTGCCCAGGCCCTGATGCAGCAAAGCTGTGCCAAACCATAATATTTCTACCACCATACTTTACAGTTAGAATCAGGTTCTTGTGGTCAAATGCTGTCTTTGGTTTTCGCCAAACATGTTTTCTGGTACTGTGGCCAAATAGCTCTACCTTGACTCATCTGTCCAGAGCACATTGTTCCAGAAGTGCTGGTCTTTGCCTAGGTGTTCATTGGCAAACTTTAGTCTTGCCCTGATGTTCTTTCTGGACAGCAAATGTTTCTTCCTGGCACACCTCCCATGTAGATCAAATTTGTGCAGCCTCTTTCTAATGGTAGACTCGTTCACTTTGACATCAACAGTGGCAAGAGCTACCTGTAGGTCCCGTGATGACATTCTGGGGTTCTTAGAGACTTCTTTTAGCATCTTGCGGTCTGCTCTCGGGCTGAACTTGCTGGGACGGCCTGGCCTGAACAAGTTGGCAGTTGTTTGGAATCTTCTCCACGTGTAGATGATCTTCTGGACAGTCGAATGATTGATTTCAAAATGTTTGGAGATCTTTTTAAATCCCTTCCCAGACTCGTAGGCCTCTATAACCTTCTTTCTGAAGGCCTCAGAGAACTCTTTTGATCTAGGCATGGTGACGCCGCACACTTCAACAACAAAGACCAAACCAAACTAAATGTCTGAGGTTTAAATAAGACAAGTTCCTCCAAGATCCTCTCCAGCGATGTTCTAATCATTTGCACCTGAGGTGGTGCACCTGATTCTAATTTTAGGTATTTGAAGTAGTGATAAATGTAGGGGTGTGCTTACTTTTTCCACATGCGAAATTTGCATTTATGTTTATTTAAATTATACAATGGACTACAAAATGTAAATGTTTCATGATATTTGTTATATTCTATCACCTTTATCTATCGATATTGTTGAAATGAAGATCAAATAGCTGTATGTTGAAATATGTTGAAAAAGTGAAAACTTTACATGGGGTGTACTTACTTTTTCACGTGACTGTATGTTGTGCATAACAGATACTTGGGAAATATAAATAAAAAATAGTTGCCATGGAAACAGCAATTTGGTAATTTTGAAAAATTGACCTATCAAGTGTTTTACATGTCTGAATGTTGTGCATATCAAATCTGGTTGATAAATTTCAAATTTCAATCACAAATACTGCTTGCTGCCCAAAAGGAGTTTTACATGTTTTGGAAGGCATTGACCTTGACATTTGACTAATTCTGACCACAATTTATACACGTACAGTACACATGCGTACAAATATGCTGCATAAGTTTCAATCTGATGTCTTAGAAAAAATTCTGAGGCTTGGAAATAACGAAATCACAAATATATCCCATTTGATTATAATGGGGTGAAATTGTTGTCATGGATCATTGTGAAAACGTTTTCTTGTTGCCATGTGGTACTTTTTCTCTGCCAAGTTGGAGTTTTCTCTTTGCCACTGGGACTTTTCTCTTTTCCATGTGGTGCTTTATCTGTGCCAAGTGGCACTTTTTCTATGCCAAGGGTGACTTTTCTCTTTGCTATTGGGACTTTTCTCTTTGCCACATGAGACTTTTCTCTTTGCCACGTGGGACTTTTCTCTTTGCCTTCAGACTTTTCTCTTTGCCTCTGGACTTTTCTCTTTGCCACGTGAGACTTTTCTCTTTTCCATGTGGGTTCTCTTTTGCCACTGGAACTTTTCTCTTTGCCATGTGGGACTTTACTCTTTGCCACGTGAGACTTTTCTCTTTGCCATGTGGGACATTTCTCTTTGCCACATGAGACTTTTCTCTTTGTCATGTGGGACTTTTCTCTTTGCCACGTGAGACTTTTCTCTTTGCCACGCGGGACTTTTCTCTTTGCCACGTGGGACTTTTATCTTTGCCACGTGGGACTTTTCTATGTAACGTGGCACTTTTCACTGTGCTACCAACAAAGATGAACAAAACAAGAAAAAAAAAGACATAAATTAATTAATGAATTCTACTTTGCACCCTCTTAGCTTTGTACTGAGGCAGTTTACCAATGGGGGGAGGGTGGAGGGCTTTTGATTGGTGACCCTCAAGTATTACTGCAGAAGGCCCTCATACAAAAGGTCTTAAGGGTCTACAGGTTCCAATGGGGTTTATAGGATATACAGAGTCTTTGGGTCTGAGAGGGTTTCGAGAGTCTTTGGGGTCTAAAGGGTCTTTGGGGTCAAAATGACCTTATGGATCGCAGTTATAAATGGGTGAAAGTGGTTTAGGGACCTTAAGGGGTCTTATGGGTCTTAAAGGGTTGTTGAAGGTCTTGGCATTTTAAAGGGTCTTATGCGTTTAAAGTCTTCAGGGTATAAAGGGTCTTTGGGGTTGTAAGGGTCTTACAGTTATAAAGAGTATTCATGGTCTTTGTGTTATTGGGGGCTGTGGGGTCTTCAAGGGTCTCGAGGGTCATAATTTGGTATCTTAAAAGGTCTTGGGAGTCTTCGGGGTCTAAAAGGTCTTAAGGGTGTAGTACTGGTGAACAGGTGTTTTTTTGTTTTTTTTGTTTTTTTTTAGCTGAACAGTTTCCTTATAGTCTTATAAACAAGAATCATGCTATTAGAGGTCATAGAGTGCAGTCATAGAAGTACCCCTAATTATTGAAAAATTCAAATTTCAATTCAATTCAATATAATATTGTTACGGACACGGCTTAAGATGTTATGATGGGCCGAGCGGAATGGCCGCCGTGTTCGCACAGTTTACCCGATTCTTCCCCAACTTACCCGATTCCACCCGACGTTGACCAAATCGCGCTATGCTAAATCAATGAAGGAAAGGACACAACGGCTGGGATAAATGAAACGACACAAGGGGTACAGTTCTCAAGACCTCCGGAGGAGGATATAAATGGTGGTGGAGAAAAGGGGTAGATTACAAGGTAAGAGGTAAAGCACAGAAGAGATAGGCACTTAGACACAATCTTATCCTTCCCAGACAGACCACAGACAAATGGAACAAGACTGACTTACACAGGGATTGATGGCAGGGAAGGACAGGCAGTCGATAGCACAAGGTGCACCTTGGCTCAGGGGCAGAATCAAACACGGTCCGGTCCAGAGATGCGGGGAGGTATTGCAGCGCTCGGAGGTGGCGTCCTTCTCTCCCCAAGCTGAGGGCGCATCTGACGTCACCTCCCTCTTCCTGCGCATGCTCAGCGGGGAGTGACATGCCCTCGGCTCGTTGGCTCCGCCCCAGATGGGATCGGTCCGCCGCTTCTATTGGGTGCGGGGGTTACCGGGCTCCGCCCTTGACGAGGAGCTGACAGCGAGCCCCTACTTGGTAACCCCGTCGAGCACATGGTCGATGGCGGCTCGTTGGAAAGGCTTGGTGTCCTCCCAACACCCCCTACCAACCAAGCCGGAGTGAGGACGCGCACTCCCCGCGCCGCCGCCGCTGTTGTTGTTGTTGTTGTTGTACCATGAGGAAGAGCTGCGGGGAGGTATTGGGAGGTCCTAAACTTCCTAACGGTGCCATACAATCACATTCTGGTGCAACGAAGAGTCAGAATTAATGGAAACGAGTCCTTAACTGACATAGACTAAGAATAACTAGCAAGATGTCCTATAGTTGTCTACGTGAGATGCGGTGGACCTGGATGCGACATTTAATGGGGGAAATAGGGGGAGGTCGGGTCTACAGAGTGTTGTTTACAGAAAATGGGACTAGGGAATGGGGGATTGGGGATAGTTGGGAAGTATGGAGGAAATAGGGGAATATTTACAAGCGGATATGGATGGAGGCCAATCTCATATCCGCAACATTGCACCCTTCTCTACCTTGGGGCGTCCCGACCCGATTAATTTTTACCTACGTTAGTGTGGCACTCAGATGTAGTTCCCTCTACTATTAACTCAACCCTGAGTGCGACAGTTTTACAGATGTTCACAAATGAGTAAATATGTCCCCCTGCGACGTTGCACCCTTCTCCTAACAGAAACACACCCACAGGATAACCGAATCGCGGAAAGCATTCTCAAACTAAACATACAGCTGGTAGGGAGCATTATTTACACAAGACTGATATTTACACTACGATCCAGGACCTGTTCTTTGAGGAACACATGCAGATGTTATGCATAGAGAGAGAGCACGCATGCCAGCATCGATACACCAACCCACGAGTGCCCTGTGGCCCTACGGCCTTTAATAATGTGCAGAGCACCCCATCCAAGCACCAAAAGCACCACCCCATACACACAGTCAGCACCATCCGGTGCACCAATAAAGTGTTCATAAAAATGCACAATTAAGCGTCCATGGTCACCGGTTGTGTCGCAGCCGGCTGATGTTCTGCCGCTGGTCTTGCCTTCATGGAGTGCACTTGGCCTTCTGGCTTCTTTAAAAATAAAGAAAGGCGCCAACCGCGTCCATTTCTAAATTGTGGCCGTCAGGGGGGCCAACTAAAAGTGGTTCACCTGTATGGCATAGGTGCCACGTTGACCCAGAGGTCCATCAACGGGTGGTGCTTGCCCGCAAAAGAACTGCGGTCCATTGTGGGTGGCCACAAAAATTGCGGTCCATATGGTGTATCGATCCAGGCAGCAAGCAGCGAAAGTACAGGCCCACAACTGCGGAGCCAGCACCTCTCTCTCCTCTCTCTCCGCCCCAAAGCCAGATCCTCGGAGGTGGGAGACAAAAGAAACAAGTGAGTAAGGTGGTAAGGGCGCAAAAGTGCATGCAATACAAGGTAATGCACACTGGGGGCACATGGGAACCAGGTGAGACAGGTACGTTCCTACCGTACGCCCCCCCCCCCCCACCAGGTAACCTACATTGCCCCTCCCTTACCCCTTACTGTATCCACAAAACACAACACTACCCATAAACATCTACTTTACACATC
The DNA here is from genome assembly GCF_964187855.1 of Myxine glutinosa. Classification (NCBI taxonomy): domain Eukaryota; kingdom Metazoa; phylum Chordata; class Myxini; order Myxiniformes; family Myxinidae; genus Myxine; species Myxine glutinosa. Next base: position 169,436,618 of record NC_136263.1, read on the forward strand.
AACAAAGGTCCCTACTGTCTTCCCCGTTCCTCCCATAAACCAAATTCGTCTTCTCTCCCTCCTAACCAATCAAATTTGCCATTTCCAACTCTCATCAAAATTTGCCATCTCCAACTCATCATCAGTCCCTCCTAAGGAGGGAGAGATGGAATCACCCCAATGTCTCATCCACGTCGTGATGCGTCTCACAAATCCAACAGCAATTCTCATTTCCTGCAACACAGAACAAAGGAACACAGGTGTGGAATCATCATCATCACCTCAGGTAAGTGGCTGCGTATGGTGCGACAGGTTCATCAATCCTAACTATTTCCTAAATGACTTTAACAACTTTACATTACCCGGGGTCTTTCCCTGCCAATCCATTGGCCAACTTACACTATGGGTTCTAAAAACCAATTCCCATTGACCAAACTGTGGTGCTTCTCAATTTGGGGTCTCACTCCCCCGATTCATCTCACGGTGCCCTCGCACAATTTCTGGGCTGTGACGTGTAGCTCTCCCAGCAGGTCTACCCACCTGCACACTTCCACCACTGTAGTTGCCACCCGAGCTTACCTGCTCCTCACCCTAACCTAACTAACTGGGGAAGGCCCTCTCGCACTCTCACCCCCTCAGTGCCCTCTCTGGCACGGCTGCCCGATCCACACCCAGGATCCTCAGGCACCCACTGGCACTAACGGCTCCCAGAGCCCACCTGCGGCCTCACCTGGCCGACATCCTCACAGTGGTGGAGTGCCCAAACCAACTACACACACTAACAGGCTACACGCCCAGCCATTTCCACAACACTAATGCACCCATCCACAATACCATTCTGCAACCGCACCACAAATGCCAATATCCAACCACAATTTACCTATACCCTCTACCTAACACTTACACTACCCGCCCCGGGTATTCGTGATGGGGGTCCACTCTTCCCCCATTCACACCTTCGCACCATCCACTCCGTACCACTTACTCCATGTATTCCACACACCTGTACTTGCACACCTGTGCTCTCATACTTGGTGCCGCCTGCACCCTTCTCTCCCCCAAGCGCATTCGCGCTGATCCACAACACTCACTACTCATACACTGCTCCACACACCTGTCCAGTTCTCACACAGCATCATCTCATCTAACTACTCCCCTCTGAAACTTGCGCCTCCCAGTCGTCCCTTTAAACTATTGCGCTCCCACGTCATTATCAAACACTAAGCTACTACGTCCCCACTACAGGTATCAGTCACTATCTAAACCTTAACGTTACCTAATGTCATCTTCGCTAGATCCCTACACACAATATCCTAACCCACCCGGGCTAGTTTTCACTGCCATACACCCCATAAACTATAGCGCATTTGCCCCCACATGGGAAGGGTGGCAGGGATGCCACCCTTACCCACCGGGCCCATCGCTCATCAATCCCCCAGTCCTCTGGCACTAATAAGCCCCCCTTATTCAGAGGTACTGGGTCCCACCTCGGCATCTAAACCCGAGGTAATCCACGGGGGCGCCTGCTCGCCGGTGTAAGGCCTTATAGTTTCCCGGGGTCTGGCGGGGGGGTGTCTGGGGTCGGCTAACCCGCTCCCCCCTGGGCGGAGTTAAGGACCTCAACCGCCGGGGATCATCCCGGCGCGTGGCTCGACAGTGCCGCGCCAGGTGACCCAGACGGTTGCAAGTATAGCACCTCACCTGATAAGGTGCTTGTCTCCGGAATTCCAAATTTCCCCCCCTGAAGGTCCGAATTGGATTACCCACTCGTGGTCCACCGCGGGCCACCTCCGGGGCCGCCTGCCATGGTCCAGGTCCCGCCAGGCGCTGGTCCACCAGCCTCCGGACCATGCCCGCCAGGTCAGGACTCACGTCGGGGGCGGGCCCCCTAAGGGGTCCGCCCTCCATCGGGGGTCCCACCTGGCGGACCGCCATTGCGTGACGCTCGCTCCCCCGGGCCAGGGGCCTCGCTGCTTCCCAACGGGCCACAGCGTCAGCCGCCTGGCTCAGAGTCTGCGGGCGCCACATGGCGAGCTGTTGCCGGAGCTCAATATCCGGGAGGGCCTGGATAAAATGGTCCAGCGCCAGGCTTTCGCGGGAATCCGCTGCCATGCTAGCATGTGCGATCCCCACTGCGCGGCGAATGTCGTGGGCAAGTTCCCCGATGGCTTCCTGGGGCTTGCGTTTTCGCAGCGCAAGCTGAGCTTTAACAAGCTCGCTCTGCTGTTCAATACCGAATCGATTAATTAGGGCGTCGCGGAGGGCTGGCAGGGTGAGAGCACCCGGTGGTAATGCCGTCAGCACCTCCGCCGCCGCGCCGCGCAATGCGGCCACCAGGTGTACTCCACCTTCGTCCTCACCCCAACCGTTGCCCTTACACACACAGTCAAACTGCGCCAGGTACGCGCGTAGATCACTCTTGCCGTCATACGGCGCGAGTGGGACCTTGTGGGACCACCTCGTATGCGAGTCGTTGCCCGCCTGCCGGACCCCTTGTGTCGCCCCTTGCGGGGTCAGCGCGGGGCCGAACCGGCCGGGCCCCCACAGTACATTACCCCCAAGGGGCTCCCGTGCCTCCCCTGTCCCTCTAAAAACTACCCCTGTTGGTGTCGATGCATGGGTCACACTTCCGCAACCCGCTACCCATTCCATACCACCACAACCTTGCTCACTCACACCTCGCACCTCTCCCATCACCGGACCCTCTCGCTCGCACCCTCGTTCCATACCCTCCGGACCAGCCATACACCTCACTCTTGGCCTCTCACGAACACCCGGTCCATCTCGACCCCCAAGCTTATTAAATCACCTGGCGCATCATACGCACGACCATATTGGTCACCACTTACACCGGGTCCTCTTTCTCTTCGCTTCTCCTCCATCACCTGCGAATCCCTCATCCGGTTAATGAGCACATCATCACGATCCGAACACAGACTTTGGACCAATTCTTTTACTTCCTCCTTTATCTCTTTCTTATCCTCTCTCCGTCGCTTCTTAATTTCGCTCACCCCTTCTTCCACTTCTTCTAATTTCTGCTTCACCTCCTTCATCTCCTCGTGCGCCCCCTTAAGTTCTTCCTCTAACTCCACCTTATTTTTTTCTATGTGCTCCCGCACCTCCCGCTCTTTAACCTCCATCACCTCTACCACCTTGTTCATTTTCCTCGTCAGGTCCTCATGTACCGTCTGACACTCTTTTTTAATTACCCCTACGTCCTTTTTCATCTCCTTCTGTGTCGATTTTAAACCCTCTATTACTGCTGTGTTCTTCTTTACCTGGCCCCCAACTCCTTTTGTCCCACTGTCAGTTGTTCTACTCCCAGCGTCAACTCCTCTATACCCCCTTGCAATTTTACAGTCCCCTTTCTCACCTCCTTCTCCATGCGCTCCTTACAGTGCCTCACCTCCTCGCGCACTCCTCCGACCTCCTCACTCACACCTCTTCTGATCTCCTCTCCCATCACTTGCATCTCCTGCCCAGATGCCACCCTCATCTGCTCCATTTCCTCCCTGTGAGCATCCAATTTAGTTTCTACCCCCATTCTGACCCCCTCTATCTGCTGCCCCATTTTTTAAACTTCCCTTTCCGCTTGGTCCCTCATGTCCCTCAATTTGCCTTCCATAC